>NW_027509141.1:34347500-34537500 GCF_051911475.1 Siphateles boraxobius
TAGATGATTAAAGTGTTGTTCACACTAAGAAAAACATGGTTCCATTTAGAACTGTTGACTGAAAGATTCTTTCGGGAACAATCAATAAATGGCATCACTGCAAAAAAAAACTTTTTGGAATCTTTTTTTTTTTTTTTTTAAGTGTGAGACTTAAACAAACTATTGGATAACATGATATTGCTAGTATTTAATAAGCTTCCAATCGGGTTTTCGCTGGTCAAGCTGGTGGACAGTGTCCAAAAGTTTGAAAGAAAATATATTTTCTTCAGCAAAGGACGCATTCAATTAATGCGAAAGTGACAGGATTCTTCTATTCATCAAAGAATCTTGAAAAAAAAAAAAGATGTATCACGGTTTCCATAAAATATATTAAACAGCACAGCCATTTTCAACATTAATAATGATACAAATTTTTTCTTGAGCAGCAAATCATTATATTAGAATGATTTCTGAAGAATCATGTGACACTAAAGGCTGATGATGCTAAAAATCGGCTTTGATCACAGGAATAAATTACATTTTAAAATATATTCCAAAAGAAAGCAGTTATTTTAAATTGTGATAATATTTCACAATATTACTGATTTTTTTTTGGTAATTTTGATCATAGAAATGCAGCCTTGATGAGTATAAGTTGACATTTCAAAAACATTTAAAAAAATCTTACTTACCCCAAATTTTGTAATGATAGTTTGATAGTGATATTGATAGTGATCGTGATATTGATAGTGATCTAGGAATTTAAAT
This sequence comes from Siphateles boraxobius, assembly GCF_051911475.1. NCBI lineage: Eukaryota > Metazoa > Chordata > Actinopteri > Cypriniformes > Leuciscidae > Siphateles > Siphateles boraxobius. Next base: position 34,348,248 of record NW_027509141.1, read on the forward strand.
AAATAGTTCATCCAAACATGAAAATTCTGTTAATTTATTTAGTCATAATAATGTCCAGATCTGGCCAAATCCATAATTTGTCAATTTTGATGTAAGACCTGGTGCAGTGCATCTTGGCAATGGCAAAATGTATGTAGGCCTACTTAATTATATTTGTAAACCGACTTAAATTTCAAACTGTTTCCTTGTGCAAAGCTATTAGATTGCACTTTATTTTACAGTACGTACAATAACATGTACTTACCTAAGAAAGTACTGGTTAATATAAGGTTTAGGTGTAGGTTAGTATACCTAGTTAATACCCAGTTATTGCAATATAATAAGTACATGCGACTGTAAAATAAAGTGCTACCAGCTACTATGCGACAACTGAAGATTTGGAATGTAGTTCACAAGTTGTATGCAATACTTTTACGATGATTTATCGTGCTTTGTTGTTCTTTTGTATCACTGCATTCTTGTTATGCATATAACAAATACTGTATAAAAATAATGCAACAAAAACACAGAAGAAGTGTCGGTTTTAAACAACATGAGGACAGAATTTTCATTTGTAGGTGAACTTTATGACGGTCATGTGATGAGGCTTGGCATGTGCTTGTTAAAAGTGTTTTCTTGTCTTTATCCTAGCTAGGCAAAGGTCATCTGGATACTTTGTTCTCAAACAAAACTGATAGGAAGTCGACCACTCGCAATCGGGTCAGAGCGACAATCCCTTCTCCTCCACAAATAAAGCCAGAGAGCTTAAACCTGTTACTGTCAGCTTTTCACCTGGATCACAATCTCTCCGGCACTCCGCTTGCAAACCAATCGCCTTTATGTTCTTTTTTCCCACCGTCCCTGAGCTTACCCAGAGCTCCCTGTTAAAGTGGATGGCAAATGTAACCTATAGAGTTACGGACAGCTAAGCCAGGCTGGCGATCAGCACAATAGCAGCAGGTAATAACAGCGCCAGCGCTAACCCCTGTCCTCTGCCTTTCCCCGGGCTTCATTTCCGAACAGCGGCTGCCATTTCACAGCTGTTAAGTGCTGCCTCTCTCTTTGTTGTGATTAGGGCTAAATTAATAGATGCCTCCCGGTAATCATCTTCCATTAGGCCTGTCACATCCCTGCTGTCAGGACGCCGGCTGCAGTGGACAGGGAATGTTCACCCTGTCACCGAGAAGCACATTAGCCGTGTCTTTAGCGCTGGGAAGGGAAAAAGTGCCAGTTAGTGTTGCAGCACTATGGCGGTCGGTTATCGTGGGAAATGCATTTAGAGTGGTCTTCACTGGCAGGCTTTAATTGACCCGATCATGTTTAAAATGTGCTGTGAAATGTACAGGGGGTCGAATAATCGATTTGCCCTCTTAAAGCAGAATCCAGCACCGGGACGTTTAACGGATCGAGCACCAGATGAGTGGACGACGATCACAGAGATAACAAACACCTGAGACACCTGAGGTGACTGACGGCTACAGCACACTAGAATAAACACACACTCACCTTTCACTAGTTCAGCTACCTTTAATTAAAAACAATGATAAAAGCAATTGATCAGGCAAGACACTACAGGTGAACAGGGTAAAATCTTACCTTATATATCATACTTCACAGTCAATTAATCAAATCTAATTGTTTTGTATTACAAGGTTTCTAAAATGTTATATTTTAAATATGCAAATTGAGCATTTTCTAATTAAATATGCACTAATTTGCATTTATTTCAGGACATAAATATGAACATTGGATAAGGTTCAAAAATGTTATTTCATTTTGTTGATATATTAAAGGATAGTTCACCCCAAATATGAATATTCTGTCATTAATTACTCACCCTCATGTCGTTCCAAACCTGTAGGGCTTTCACTCGTCTTCTGAACACAAATGAAGATCTTTTTGATGAAATCTAAGAACTTTCTGTCCTTCGATTGACAGATACGCAACTGACACTTTGATGGTTCAAAAAGTTCCTAAAGAGATCGTAAAACTAATCCATATGAATTAAGCATTTTCTGAAGATGCTCAATCGCTTTATATGATGAACAAATTGAATTTAGGCTTTTATTCACACATAAACATTGATCAGCGAACATAGTTAATGTATTAGCTAACATGAACTAGTGGAGCCTCATTGTAAAGTGCTACCAAAAAAAAAATGAATGAGGTGATTTGGTCATTTACTGACGATCAGATCTATATAGACGGCAAGTGTGTTGGAGCGTTTGATCACTTGCACCTGCTGAAAGCCCATGAGAACATGAATGAGTGGGAAGTGCTTTCATGCAGATGTCTGTTCCTGGAGTGAAACTGTATGATGTTATAGTGTGGGCTGGCCGGCATGATCTAATATGGGTGGACGGAGCGGCCACAAAATGACACAGTTGTTCACAGTTGGCTAAATACACATGAAACGAGCCATTTCTAGGGAGACCTCGCTGATAATTGTGAAGAAAATCCATTTCTTTCCCAATTCAGAGACCACCATTAACAATTTGAAATGTCACTGGCATTCCGGGAATATCATTATTGACTATATCTTGAGATTTACACTTAGAATTTTGAGATGAAACAAATCATTTCTGCATGTTTATTCGTTTACTTTCTGCACTGTTTGGATTCACTACTTTTTTCTTTTCTTTTCAGAATAACACAGCACACATCTGAGAAGCATGTAATGAACTGCATTAAATCCATGCGTCAATATTTATGGAAATACAGACGACGTTATTCAAAATAAAAAATATGGGGCTGACACAGTGCGTCTGTTTGCATTATGGGTAATTACAGAAGGATTGGATGTTCTGCTGAGGCCGAGCTTTAGCAGGTATATGCCGATATAAGGGATTGACTTTGCCGTTCCTCATTACGGCCACATATGGGAAACCCAGCTGGGATCTGAATTGGTGAGAGGGAGAGAGAGAATCGATTTCATTTGCAGGATTATTGAAGCCACTGAGATGCGGCGTGTATGAAACATAAAGTCTCATTTTCGAGTCCTCTGCAGAGGCAGGAGAATGAAAATGTATGGCTGTTAGGGAGTTATTTTCATGCCGTGGAACAATAAGGAAATTGTGAAGTTTACTAACTTCGGCTGAAGTGGCTGACTTGTCTGTCTTGGATTGTAATTGTGTTCTATCAAGAGGCAACTCGTTTATCTGAGCTGCATAACATGCTTGAGATGAGAATGTGTTATAGCTGGGTCTCAAATTAAGGGGACTTCAATTCAAACAATAAATATTTGTTTTGAAAGGAAAGGGAGAGACTTCTGATTCCCTTACTGAAACTTTAACTTATAACTAAAATAAGTCTCACTTTATATCAGAAACACCAAGGGGTCAAGGTTCGGCTGGTAAACATGGTTCAGTTATGACATTAATAATTCACCAAGGATGCACTAAATTGATCCAAAGACATTTTTAAAGTTTCAAAAGATTTCTTGTTGCAAATAGTAAATGATTTGCTTTTGAACCCAAAGAATCCTGAAAAACTATGTAACAGTTTCCACAAAAAAGTGAAGCAGCACAACACTGTAAAAAATAAAACCGTAATTTTTACGGTAAAAAAACGGCAGCTGTGGTTGCCAGAACTTTACCGTTAAAAATATGGTAGCAACGTTATTGGTATTACAGACTTAATTTAAAATTTACAATAATAAACCGTATTTTATTATCTGATATAATGTTAAATTACGGACCTATTGAAGTATTAATTTCTGTTTTGTAACATTGTAATACACTGACAACCAACAATCATCACAGCAGTGATGAGAGTCACATGATTTATCAATGCTCATCACAAGCACTCTTCCATAAGAAAATTAATTCTACTATATAGAAGCTGCACAGTCTCATTTGCACAAACATTAAACACCATCATGGTAACACACATGACATTTTAAAAATGCAATAAACATTAATTTAACAACAATAAATGTAACATAAAACCCTAATGTACAAAACTGATTAGAAAAAACTAAGCAAACTATGAAGAAACAGTTATTTCAACAAAAATACTTAAAATGTGAAGTGTCACGCAGGGAATTGTGGGAATGTCAATTTACGTTTTTTCACTGTAAATTATACAATGAGGTTTCTTTTTCACTTTCAAAAACTGTAAATTTAACGGTATTTTACAGTAAAATTACATTAAATGTAGCGTTTTTACCTTCTTTTACCGTTGAAGTCACGATCATTTTTACAGTGTGTTTTTAACGTTGATAATAGTCTTGAGGAGCAAATCATCATATTAGGATTATTTCTGAAGGATCATGTGACATTGAAGACTGGAGTAATGATGCTTCGCATCAGAGGAATAAATTACATTTTAAAATAAATAAGATAATATTTTGGTGAGCAGTCTTTCAAAAACATGTTGAGCATTAGAGTAGGCCTGTATATAATACATTTTGATACAAATACCCAAAAATATATATTGTTGTCGATTTGTTTTTTCAATGCCCTATTTGTTTTGGAGTATGAAATGAACTTTTGATGTCACACCTCATGATATAAACAGGCACTGATTATATAAATCTGAAATTTATTTTGTTTGGAATCTGTAAAATTACATTGACATGAGAAGCAGAGAGAACAAGCGTTTTCCCATGATGTTGTAAATCTAACAGCTGGATCTTTCAGTTTCCTACTTTCTTCATCTGTGGCATGTTGTGTTTTCCCACAACCCTTGTGCATGTCCACCGTTCCTGCCATAAAAGCCTGATCCAAAGCTTTAGAGAGAGGGAAGTTTTGCTGTAGGTTTATGTCACCACACAGACCCAGCTGGGGCAGGAAATGATGTCATAGAGGGGCAGCTGAGAGCATTAGTGAGTGTGATGAGAATGGCACAGTGATGTAAGAAGCGGGCGGCCACACAGATCTTTCTGGATCGCCGCCCGTTCCCAATGAGCTCCCATGGCCCGAATCATAGGCATGTTATTGCACATTCTTGTGTGTGTGCGCGTGTGTGCGCGCGCGTGTGTGTGTGTGTGTGTGTGTGTGTGTGTGTGTGTGTGTGTGTGTGTGTGCGCGTGCGCGTGCGCGTGTGCGAGTGCGAGTGTGAGTGTGAGTAGTAATAATTATTAGTGCTAAATCAAGAATCACTGTTATTTTTTCTCATAATTAGCATGTTTGTGCTACAGACATGAATGATGCTTTTTGCATGTATAATTTCATGCACAACTGTTCAGTTTCGGGTTAGTAAGTAATTCATAATTTTATTCAGCAATGATGCATTAAATTGATCAAAGTATTGGGCATTTATAATGTAACAAAAGATTTTAAACTGCTTTTAAAGATTCTGTTCATCAAAAAAATCCTGAAAATAGAATGTATCACAGTTTCCTTAAAAAATATGAAGCAGTATAACTGATTTCAACATTGATAATAATCAGAAATGTTTAATTCTATTATAATGATCTCTGAAGGATCATGTGACACTGAAGACTGGAGTAATGATGCTGAAAATTCAGCTTTGATCACAGGGATAAATTACATTTTAAAATATATCAACATAGAAAACAGTTATTTTAAATAGTACACTCTAAAAAACGATTCGTTGGCTGAACAACCATTACTTATAAAAGTAATTAGATTGAACCCAAAAAATTAAGTATTCATAACTTTTCAACCTCTACTTAACATCTATAGTGTGTGTAACACAAAAATATAAGTTACTAGGTGAACTTAAATGTATGCATAAATAAAATGAAAAAACATAAGTCATGTCAACTACTATAATAATTGCTTAAAAATTAAGTAAATTGAGCATAACAATTTAAGTAACTATACGAGCCACGTGATATGCAATTTCCCGAGATGCCCTTCCAGCCAAAAATTGGAGCCATTTTGTGAAGCACATGTGAAGACGCTGAAAAGAGGTAAGCTTAACTTTTTTTAACTTAAGGTACACTCGATTGTTTATTGCATTTTTTGGTCAAGAAATTAACTTTTAAACTGAATTTCAGAATTGCTACGGATTTTGCATCAACAATTAGTAACGTGTTACTTACAAAAACGTATTAAAACGTTTGTAGCCTAGTCTACATGTTAATGTATGAAATGAGTGACTTTGCACGCAAGTATATATATTTTAATTATTAAGCGAGTGTGATTCCTTCGAATGTATCAAGTCGTGTCAAGTGTTTATAGTCAGAGTATTTATTGTGTTTTTCGAAATATATGACCGTTGCGTATGCATTAAGAGGACAATTCGGACTGTGCTCTCCCCCACGGATAAATTCGTAGGCCTAAATTACTTTATTGACGAGTTGTCACGTAGCTTATACTTGAGTATTTTATTAGTTGGCCTAAATGTTATTATATTTTATGATTTATTATATGCAGGGCAGGCTATGAGTTTTCGGATAAAAAAATGTACTTTGCGTATTTACAAATTCCCATATTCTCTAATATCTGGATTACGGGAAAGGGGGGGCGTTCAGTCCTTGGGCGCGGGTTAGCCTACTTTTGGTAACGTTAACATACAAATATTAAATTCGAAAACACATTGGCTACAGCTCCGTGCGCACGATTTACCATTAAATAATGGCGATCTTGATTCAAACACAATATTATTCCTAAATGACAGCGACAACCCTGTCTATTAAACCTTCAAAATTATTATCAAAATAAGTAAATACCCTTTAAACAACAGTTTAGCTTCAAATAAAGATTGTAGATCTTTATTTACTGTTTGGCTATTCCAGTAGTGACTGTTAAAGTGTTTTTGAAGAGATTCGTTCAAAACCTCTGGAAAGAAGTATTCATTAATTAAATTTTGTTTAAATTAATTGATATTATTTAAAAGACTAATTTTTATATTTATAGGCATTTAATAATGGATTAATTTGTAACATTTAATTATTATTATTTTTTCTTTTTAGATAGATTTTTGATCACCAGAAAAAATTAATTGTATATATACACACACACTACCAGTAAGATTGTTAAATATTTTTAAAAGAAGTCTCCTCTGCCCACCAAGCCTTCATTTATTTGATCCAAAATACAGCAAAAACTGTAATATTGTGTTTTTTTTGTGTGTTTTTTTTTACAATTCAACTGTTTTCTATTTGAATATATTTTAAGATGCAATTTTTTAAAGTTTTGGGTCAATTATAACTTTTTTTTTTTTTTTTATAAATTAATACTTTTATTCAGCAAGTATGCATTAAATTGATAAACCGTGACAGTATAGACATTTATAATGTTGCAAACTCTTTCTATTTCAGATAAATGCTGTTCTTTTGAGCTTTCTATTCGTCATATCCTGAAAAATAAAAATAAAAAAACACAACTGTTTTCAATATTGATAATAAAAAATGTTTCTTGGGCATCATCATATGAGGAACTCCAACCTTTAAGGACACCAATTTTCTTTGTGAATGAATAATGTATCGTAAATAAATGCTCTTCCTTAAAATACAGTTTGCATAAGTCAGGACACTCCCATGTTAAATTATCATGATATGAACCAGATCATCAGCTCATTAGATGAGAGTTCCATGGACTGAACTAAGCGTGTCAGATAAGTGAGACATACAAAATGTTTAGAGTGGTGGATCTCGAGGACCAGGATTGAAAAATCACTGCTTTAAAGTGTTTCATTTAATATTTTTTGTTTGTTATATTTCATTTTAATAATGTGAGGCAATATTAAAAGTGGGAGAAGGTGCCAGATTTGACTTCCAAAAGTAATGTATAATAAAAACTGTAACTCTATCATTATCTGTGATTTTATGCTGCTAATTTTTTTTTTTCTCTCCATCCTTTAATCCATGCAGCTGTGCAAAAGGTTTTGGTGCAAGAACTTGGATATGAATAAATTGAGGTAAGAATTCACAAATATATATGTGTTAATTTCATACTTGTCTAATTATTGTTTTTGACAAATTAGCTTTGCCAAAAAAATTGATCATATATCACATTTAGTTCATATGGTTCTATTTTAGATATAATATATTTACTGAAAAAGTCTGTGCTAGTGAGAGGCTGCAATGTCTTGCACATTCACACAAAATTTATAACAATGTATTCATTTTTCCCCCCCCTTTTCTAGTCAACAATGAAATGGAAATGCAAATTTTGCAGTACAGTCATTTCTACAAAGGCAGACTTACTTAAACATTACAGATTACAACATGACTGTCTTGGACGGCACAGATCATTGCCATGTATTTTTCCGGATTGTCCCTGTTCATTTAAAACATTGAACTCAATTCGTTCACACTTGAAAAGGCACCATGCCCCTTGTGATGTACAGTCACCTGCAGATAACTTTTCCTTCGTGTGTCAACATTGTGCCTCTATTACATTTTCTACAGAGGCAGAATTCTTTACACATCTTAGACACCATTTAAAGAAACAGGAGACTGTTGATTGTGTTTTTAATCAGTGTGATTTCAGGACAAATGTGTATGGCACATTTGCTGCCCACAAAAGCAGAAAGCATATGCCTCATTGTGTCACCGATTTTAAACCGCAAGTTCTGCGTTCAAGTTTAGATTCTGCCTGTTGCCATTCTAGAAGCATAACTCGTGAGGAAGAAAGTGAAGAAGAAAGCAGTCTGCCACTGAGGGCAGAAAGTGAACCTTTGCCAGATTTTATGGTAAAAAAAATTGGTTCTGTGCTACTTAAGTTGGAAAGCCTGTTTCATGTATCAGGCAAGTGCATTGACGAGTTGGTGGAAGACTTGCTCTTCATTTCAACAGAAGGGTCAACCGAGGCATTTAGATGCGTTATTGAACAAACGCTGAAGAAACATGACTGTGTTCTTGAAACATCAGTAGTCACAGATTTGGCAAAGGAACTTTGTGAGTCAAGTCCATTGGGTAAGTCACTTACATTGGAGGGTCCTTTTAGTTCCTCTTATAAGAGGAAAGAGTATTATAAAGAGAACTTCAAAATTGTGGAGCCTGTTGAATATGTTATTGATGCAAAGGAAAAACAGAGTTTTCAGTATGTTCCCATTCTCAAAATGTTGTCTTATTTAATGAATGACACGGATATTTCTCAAAAGGCACTAGAAAGATCTCAGATCTCTGAACAGGATGTACCAACATACAGATCTTTTCATGATGGGCTAAATTTTAAGCAAAACCCTCTTCTATCTGAAGGTGAAGACACAATTGCCCTGATTGTATACATTGACGACTTTGAGATATGCAATCCACTCGGAACGTCCCGGAAAAAGCATAAAATCACTGCAGTGTATTGGGTGCTGGGAAATGTACCATCACTACTCCGTTCTGAGTTGTCGTCCATTTATTTGGCAGTTCTTTGCAAAGCAGAAGATGTTAAACGGCATGGATATTCAGTTGTGCTAGAACCACTTTTGAAAGATCTAGGAGTGTTGGAGAGAGAAGGCATTTTTATTTCTAGCCTTGGAAAGAATGTCAGAGGTACAGTGATGTGTGTTGTTGCAGACAATTTAGCAGCCCATTCACTTGCTGGGTTTGTTGAAAACTTCTCCGGACCATATCTCTGCAGGTTTTGCCTTGGCCAGCGTTCAGATTTTCAGCTGAAAGAAGTACGTTCAGGTGCATTTCAGAGAAGGACAAATGAGCAACACACTCTACATGTTCAAACATCATTAGAGGATACAAGTGTTGTCCATTCATTTGGTGTCAAAAGACAATGCATCATGACTGACAAACTGGATTATTTCCATGTTTTATCAGGATATCCACCAGATCTCCTACACGACGTTTTTTGAAGGGATCGTTCCAGTAGAACTGGCTTTATGCTTGGATATTTTCATCAAAAAGAAATACTTGACAGTGGATGATATAAATGCTACAATCCAGCATTTCCCATTTAAATGGACCGATAAAACCAACTGTCCAAAGGCATTGCCTCTGTCTTTTGGAACTCGAAAGAGTATCGGCGGAAATGCCCATGAAAACTGGGCCTTGGTCAGGTTTCTTCCATTTCTCATTGGTCCAAAAATTCCAGTGGATGAACCTGCATGGTTAATTCTTATGGACCTTAAAGAAATTGTGGAACTGATAGTTTCACCAGTGCATACTCAAGAGTCCATTGGCTACCTTGATATCAAAATATCTGAGCACAGACACAGATTTCTGAGTGTATTTCCACAGCAGAGGTTGCTTCCTAAGCATCATTTCTTGGAACACTATCCGGAACTGATCCAGGCTTTTGGTCCTCTTGTGGCTATGTGGACCATGCGCTTCGAGGCGAAGCACAGTTTTTTCAAACGTGTTGTGCGACGCACCCATTCTTTCAGAAACGTCTTGCTTTCGCTTGCAGTGAAACACCAGTTGTTGATGGCTTTTAATTGTCAACCTTCAGAGAACTTTGAACCATCACTTTCTGTTTCACGTGTGTCCAGTGTCAATTTGGATTTGCTACATAGTGATGTACAGGAAGCAGTTCGCAAAAAATTCCCGAATCAAACATCAATAGTGTTGGCAAACACCGTATCTTGTTACGGAACAAAATACTGTAAAGGTATGGTTCTGGCTCATGGTTCCACTGCAGGACTTCCTGATTTTGTTCAGATAAACCAACTGATGGTTGTAAACAACTCTTTAGGGTTCATAGTAAAAACACGTAGAGCCTGGTACAATGAGCACTTGAGGTCTTTTGAACTAGATGCACCTGACAATGTTGAAGTACTTCTCCATGAAGACTTGAGTGATGTCGTACCTCTTGCTGCATACACTGTTAAGGGGAAGTGTATGGTGACTTTGAAGTGCTTCATTTCTACACAGTTCTAGGTAATCATAATAGGTAATTGTTAACAGGATATGGCTGTTAAATTATTTATTACCAAAAAGAGAAATTTTCACCCAGAATAAAAATGGTAATTTACTCATGATAATAACAAATGTAATTATTGTCTGTGTGTAGTCATACAAATTGAAAATATTTAATTTTGGAACAACATGATTTAGTAGACTGACAATTATATTTTATGTGTGAATTGTCCTATTTTTGTCTAATAGTGTTTCTTTTTCAAACAGGACATGTGTGAACCAGCAATATTACGGGTAATTCTTGATCAGAACTCCATTCGCAAACTTCACCTGCCCTCTGGAATTCCAGATACCTGTGTGAAGTTGGAGTCAGTAGTTAAAGAGACATTTCAGATACAAGGGAACTTTACTCTACATTACAAAGACACTGATTTTGAGGAGTTCTTTTCTCTGACTTCAACATCTGAGCTTAAAGATAAAGACACTATCAAAGTAGTGCAAGTTGAGCCAGTGACTTTAAATTTAATAACAATTGACAGTTTAGAGTGTGCTGGCGCTTCTACCTCTGATGCCCCAGTTAGTTCAGATGACTGTTCAGTTGCCTCTTCAGCTCCCTCATCAGCTCCCTCATCATTTGGCGCATCAGATGACACCGTATTGCTCTCCTCTCCAGACAGTCAAGGACAAAGATCAAAGCCGTGGCCATCACCGTTTGAAATTCCAGAGTTTGCCTTTGACACTGAGGTGGTTCTGAGGTCTGCTAATGATGCATTCAGAAATGATGGAACTACTCTGAACAATCCAAGTGTGAAGTCCGATATTCTAGAGAAATTGGCTGAAAAGATTTTCCAGTTTTGTGCATATCCGACCAGCCTGCAAATTTCCTCAGTTGCAGAGGCATTAATCCAAAAGCATCCTTGCTTAAAGGAGCCTGGGTCATACTCCAGATTCTATGGATGGCAAACCAGACTAAAATACAAGATGGGAAACTATCGGTCAAAATTGAGAAGTATCGGTTGCCCAGAAGTAACTGTGAATTCGGCTAAAAATAAAAGACCTGCTGCTGTAAAAAAACCAAAGAAAGCAGAAATAAACTACCTCCCTCCACATCCTGTGGGAGTAACTGAACAGAGTCTAGAACAAGAACGGATGGAGCTTCTTGATGATGTCAAGATAAGGGATAACTGGAGAATAATTACTCAAAAAATGTCCAGAACTTTCTCCTACCGTCGTCAGGAGATTGTGGAGAAGAGTCCTTCTATAGCAAGCATACAGGAAAGATGGCCTGCTTTGTTCGACACCTCTCAGGTATCTACATTTATATTTCCTTGTTTTAATTCTGCTCTAAATTTGTCTGAGTTTTGAGTAATGTATTGTTGTCTTTTTAGGTCAAAGAAGAATTCAGGAGGTTGACAGCTGTCGAGCTGGAAACAACATTCATGGCAAACCTGGACAAACACACAGATGCGCTTCTGTCTTTGTTTCGCACCAAGGGAGGAAATGCTGGACAGCAAATTAGAGAAATGTTGAGTATGCTAAACCAGGTATGTGGATAGTTTATGTAGGGTTGTAAAAAGTAACAGTACTTTAATACAAAGTCGGTACTGAAATTTTAACACTTTTTTTACATTTTGAGCGCTGTTGAACGGATTCCGACTAGCTTAAACACCTCTGATTGACCATTGTGTTCACCCTTTCTGATAGACCGCTGATAGACGCCTGCTTTCAAACACTCACATGTGTATCTGTATAAGCACTAGGTGAAGAGTGTGAATGATTGCTGTTAGCAACTTTTTTCTGAAGCGTTGATTTATTGTAGCCAATCACAGATATATCTGTTGAGCATGTGAACGCAATGGCAGTCATAGGTGTTTAAAGGGATAGTTCACTCAAAAATGAAAATTAAGTCATTAATTACTCACCCTCATGTTGTTCCAACCCCGTAAGACCTTCGTTCATCTTCGGAACACAAATGAAGATATTTTTGATTAAATTTGAGAGCTGGATCACTGCTACATAGGTTTCCTAAGGGAGTGAAACTTGACGGCCCAGAAAGTCATTGAAGAAAATGTTTAAATATTCCATGTGACTACAGTGGCTCAACTATAAGTTTATCAAGCGACGGGAATACTTTTTGTGCGGAAAAACAAACAAAAATAACGACTTTATTCGACTATTCCTTTTCTTCCTTGTGGGCCTGAGACGAGAGTTCAAGAGATTTCCACGACGCATGCGCGAGAACTGAACAAGAAGTAGTAGAAGAAGAATGTCCTCTTCTCAGTTCTCGCGCATGCGTCGTGGAAATCTCTTGAACTCTCGTCTCAGGCCCACAAGGAAGAAAAGGAATAGTCGAATAAAGTCGTTATTTTTGTTTGTTTTTCCGCACAAAAAGTATTCCCGTCGCTTGATAAACTTATAGTTGAGCCACTGTAGTCACATGGAATATTTAAACATTTTCTTCAATGACTTTCTGGGCCGTCAAGTTTCACTCCCTTAGGAAACCTATGTAGGAGTGATCCAGCTCTCAAATTTAATCAAAAATATCTTCATTTGTGTTCCAAAGATGAACGAAGGTCTTACGGGGTTGAACAACATGAGGGTGAGTAATTAATGACTTAATTTTCATTTTTGGGTGAACTATCCCTTTAAGTTAGTCAGAATCCGTTCAACAGCACTGAAAATGCTAGGGGGAAATGCTGGTACTGTAACATTTTTAACATTTCAGTACCGGTATTTTTACAATCCTAGTTTGTTGGCACGTATATATCTATATTCAGTGCCTTCTGAAATGTTTGGGCCGAAGCCTTTTTTTTCTTCTTATTTTCCTCTGTACTCCACGATTTTAGATTTATAAGCAAATAATTCACTTGTGCTTCAATTGCACAATGTCAAGTTTTATTAGAGAGTATTTCTAGACATTTTAGTTTTAACATGCAGAAATTACAACAGATCTTACATTGTTGCAGACATTTCAGGGCATCAAAAAATTGTGATGCAGCAAAAGTATGTAAATTATCCTTTGACTACTTGTACTGTAGGCATCTTCAGCTCCCTCTTATTTTGTGGGTTTTTAGCTTCCAACTTAATTTGCCATCAGTAGTTATACAGTCAATGAAGATGAGTTTGTTACATAATGCTCAAACTCTATGGGATATCTGTATAATTGTTTTGTGTATGCACCATGAAAAGCCACATTTTGTATACTTTTCAGACCAGTCCTGTGGAAAAATGCAGAGAAGTTGTAATTCGATGCTTAATTGTCTACCTCTCGGAAAATCCTGAGAATCTCAAGCATTATGAGGTGAGCATTTAAATTCGATCAATAACCAAGTTGAGCTCCAAACCTAAATAAACAACTTGTATGATGGCAATTAATTAATTTAACCAAATTAGATGTGAGAGGCTGTAAGAGATTTATTTTATTTTAAAATATAAAGGTAAATTTCTTTCTCATTCTGTGTTTCAATGCAACGTATTTTCAATGCAATTTATTTTTTGCAACAATCTGAACAATAACAAGTGATGTTGCAAGTAAATGCAGATTTGCTGTTTTTTGTTGTTGTTGTTTTTTAAGGAAACTCATGGGAACGAAGAGGAACTGGAACATCATACATTGAGGATCATCACGAAAGGTGGCTCAGCAGATGATCCTTTACAGACTGGGGTAACGCTGGAAGGCATAGAGGTGATGACGGGGTTGTCAGGTGTTGCGAAGGCTTGTGTTTATCTACTTGGCCTAATTTATGCAATCAATCTGAGTTACCCCAAAGAGCTCAGATACTCGTTTGAATTTTTTCAGAAGATTCTACTGGAACTAGACAGTGGCAAACTTTCTCCAAAGGTTTACTCTCTGAAGAACAAGCTTCTTTGTTGAAACTGAGATATTGAGATATTGATGGTGTTGTTCTGACCATTACGACTCAAAATATGTTCACAAGACATGTTTAGCCAAACGCATCTGGCTTTAGTACAGTGTTAGTTTGCAAAGATTTGATTGTAGTCTTGTTTTATTCTCAGGTTGTATGTTCCAAAAGTGAATGTTGAAAAATTTTGCATATTTGGAGAAGTGTTGCAAAGAGTGAAAAATCAAGGAAGTTTTGTGAAACTTTTGTAAAGATTGCAATCTCTCTTACAAAAAAAAGGAAAGAAAGAAAATACTTTGGTTTTGTGCTAGTTTTATTCTTAAAGGACAATTCTGGTGAAAAATGAACCTAGGGGTAATTAACGCATGGTTACCAAATCGATCGTTCTCTGGGATGCGTTTTCATGATAATCGAATGTAAAGAGTTTTATCTCGAAAAACAGATTAGCTTATAGCGCTAGTATATGGGGCATAGAATAAGCAGTAGTAAATCGCTAGTTAATACCACTAACAAAGCTCAAAATAGCCTCACACTAACACGGTAGCATAATGAGGGTCCCTACATGCAAAACGAAGCATTGAGAACTTTGTAAGTGTACAGACAGTTTAATAATTAGATACTTTATAAAGACAGTACATTACGCGTATACAGGCAGGAACCATCTTGGAAAACAGTCCCGACTAGCCGAGCCACGAACGCCGAAATGATCTGGTTGATAGGAATTACATTTGTGAAACTAATTATATGGAAATGCATGAATTATATCTGTTTATTAAAATAGTTTCTTCCGGAAACAACGGACCATATGAGATTCAAAGTCACAGTTCATCTCACTTAGCACACCGTTCGTGGCTCGGCTTGTCGAGACTGTTTTCCAAGATGGTTCCTGCCTGTATACGCGTAATGTACTGTCTTTATAAAGTATCTAATTATTAAACTGTCTGTACACTTACAAAGTTCTCAATGCTTCGTTTTGCATGTAGGGACCCTCATTATGCTACCGTGTTAGTGTGAGGCTACTTTGAGCTTTGTTAGTGGTATTAACTAGCGATTTACTACTGCTTATTCTATGCCCCATATACTAGCGTTATAAGCTAATCTGTTTTTAGAGATAAAACTCTACATTCGATTATCATGAAAACGCATCCCAGAGAACGATCTACTCGGTAACCATGTGTTAATTACCCCTAGGTTCATTTTTCACTGGAATTGTCCTTTAAGAGTTTTTTTATGTTCCAAAAGTAAATGTTGGAAAAATTTCCATTTGTCGAAATTTTGTTAAATTTCATGTGGTTACAGGCTTTCAAGCCTTTGGCACAAAAAAAATAAAAAATAAAGTTAAATGCTTTATTGTGTGTGTTTTGCATGTTTCATTTATTTTAAGACATTGAATGTACTGGAGCAGTGCAGTAAGCAGACCAATAGCTAAAGATCTAAAATAAGTTAAAATGGTTGGTTCAACTCATTTAATTGTCTTATTTTTATATATTAATGAGCTTAAATGTTAAGTTAACAACTAAAATTTGTTTTGATCTCACATGGCCTGCATTCTGTTGGATTTACTTAAAAAGTATGATGCAAAAATGGTGCATATACATTTTAAGTAATCCCAACTTGGAATAATTTTACTTAAAAATATAAGTACATACAACATTCTTTACTTAAAATTAACAAGAAAAACTTTGTTATATGTACTTAAATATTTGAGTTCATACAACATTCTTTACTTAAAATTAACAAGAAAAACTTTGTTATATGAACTCAAATATTTAAGTACATATAACAAAGTTTTTCTTGTTAATTTTAAGTAAAATTATTCCAAGTTGGGATTACTTAAAAAGTATGATGCAAAAATGGTGCATATATATTTTAAGTAAATCCAACACATCATTTTTTAGAGTGTAATACTATTTCACAATATTGCAGTTTTTACTGTATTTTTCATCAAATAAAAACACCCTTGCATATGCAAACACCTCCCCATTTAACTCAGAAAATAAAGATCTATTGGTTCAGCAATCATAAAAATGGCTAAACAGACTTTTTAATAAAGGAAATGACTGAATTCCAAGATATTGGACTCCTATATTAGGATAAAGGCAGAGAGAGACGGAGCTCTTGCTGTGGGATTGAAAGGGGCCAGTCTGTTCTGCGGGGGAACGGGGGCCTCTGTCTGGGACAATCACTACGGCACCGTTATGGAGCTTAAGTCTCGATCCACTCTAATAAAAAAGACTCAAACCAAACAGGCCCTAAATTGGCGTGGTCCTGGGAGCTACCTGCAGACCTTCAGCGGTGCTTATTTAATAAGAGACGCTGCCGAGGGCGGGACCCTGCATGCGGGACACCACTGGTGAGGGCGTTCCGTCCCGGATTGATATAAGGAATGATCCATCACATTAGATCAAAGATATATACGGATAGTACATGGTGGCCAAAAAGGAATTTTGGCATTAAACTCAGACTTAAAACTATCCGATTTTCATTGCATTAGATATAAATATTCAAATCAAATGTCTTTATGTTTATGGAATATTGCAGTATTTATTACAAATGATTTTTCATGTGATCGTAATCTTTAATCAAAATAAGTTCCCCTGCCTCTTGCAGTGACTTCTCTTCTCTGATGATGTGGGCGGGGCAACCTGTCACACACATCAGATCCACCAATAGCAAACCACAACCATCCAATCAATTCCCCACTGATAAAATCCCGCCCACATTTTCCGCATTTGAGAAGCTGTTTAACTCAGATATATGTCACAATAGGGAGGAAAGACGATCGCAACTTCTGGTTCATGCCAACTGAAAGGATTAGTTCACTTTTTAAAACACTTTTGCTGATAATTTACTCACCCCCATGCCATCCAAGATGTCCATGTCTTTCTTTCTTCAGTCGAAAAGAAATTAAGGTTTTTGATGAAAACATTCTAGGATTTTTCTCCATATAATGGACTTCACTGGGTACCACACGGTCCAAGGTCCAAATGACAGTTTCAGTGCAGCTTCAAACGACACCAGACGATGCATAAGGGTCTTATCTTGCGAAAACGATCGGTCATTTCAAAAATAAATAAAAAAGTTTAAGTTTTATAAGCACAAATGCTCGCCTTGCTCTGTTCTGTGATGCACTTTCGTGGTTGAAGAAATCTTTTTTCGAGTCATTTCGTTCATTCAACAAACAAAATGAACGAAATGACTCGAAAAAAGATTTGTTCATTTTGATGAACGAGTTCGAACAGGAGAGTCACGAACGTGCATCACAGAACAGAGCAAGGCGAGCATTTGTGCTTATAAAACTTACACTTTTTTATTTATTTTTGAAATGACCGATCGTTTCGCAAGATAAGACCCTTATGCATCGTCTGGTGTTGTTTAAAGCCATTTGAAGCTGCACTGAAACTGTCATTTTTTGGACCTTGAACCGTTTGGTACCCAATGAAGTCCATTATATGGAGAAAAATCCTAGAATGTTTTCATCAAAAACCTTAATTTCTTTTCAACTGAAGAAAGAAAGACATGGACATCTTGGATGACATGGGGGTGAGTAAATTATCAGCAAAAGTTTTTTAAAAAGTGAACTAATCCTTTAAAGCAAGTTTGAAATGATAAAATAATAAAAAGACAAATATAGAACACTTTGTTTGATATTTTATCTAATAATGCAATAACATTCATGATTTTAGGAGCAGCTTACATTGTTTTAGTATTATTTATAGTTTTATTCATATTTAGAATTAGCTTTCTTTTTTAAAATATAAAATTTTTAGTTTTATTTCAGTTTTCGTTTTAGCTTCATTTAAGGGTATACGTTTACATGACAAAAATATAGGCTGCTTAAAATCTCTCCTTTTTGTTTTTGGAAAGTTACTTGGACAGACGGCAATGTTGTCCAAACTATTAAGTTCACACGGATCCATGAAAATGACTAAAAACGTATATTATTATCCTATGGGATCTGCTGCCAGGCCAGTAGATGGCGATGTCACTTTGTAAAGAAACTGCATGCCAGCGCACAAACACATTTTTCCACAGAGCGTCGAATACAAACAATCAAGATAAATGAAAATAAAGTAAATAATTAACACGGAGACAATAATGGTATGGTTTGTAGGGTACTCTTACACGTCAACAATGTACTAAAAACAGGAAAGGTTTTTCCTTCGCGTTGTCAAAACGATCCCTGTTCACACAGATCCACAAAAATGACTAAAAACGCTGTATTCTGCTACCAGGCCAGTAGATGGCGATATCATTTTGTAAAGAAACACTACACGCCTATAACCTGAACATGTAACACGCATACGCATGACGTAATCTTTTTCACAAATTCATGTTTTGTAGTTTACATGGATAGGATAACGGTATTGTCAGGCCCCCAAAATGCCATTGCTGTGTAAATGCATGGCCAAAACGCGTATACAGTAAAGTTTTCTGGGGTTTTTTTTTGTTTAGTTTGTTTGTCATCTAATACCTATATTTTATTTTATTTTATTTCACCTTTATTTGAATTAACAATTTTTTTAATATGTTTATGTGTAGGCCTTATGTAGCTTTGCTCCTTGTGTTCTGTCTTCCTGTTTGTATTTCCACAGCATGAAAGTAAGATCTTACGGATTTATGAATGAACCACTTGTTTTTCCACTGACATTTGTTATGACATCCGCTTCAAACATTACAATGCTCATGATAACTTTCATCTACAAGAAAATCTACTTCATAAGTTAATTACTTTGATACCATAGAAATATACAAAGCTAGCGCAAAAAAATTAAAGTTCAAACACATAAATTCTAGTTTCTCTGGCGCATAATGTCAACATTAAACACATTTTAGGGCTACTATATTCGGAAGTAGCTCAGTTTGTCTATGTTTACCATGTTTAATCTCCTTTGTTCATTCACCTCTCTGTGAACAGATAGACAGACACACGGAAAGAAAGAGAGAGAGGCATCTTAAAAGACTCGTGTTTTCCCACTATGTAAAACAGAATGAAAAGTAACATTTGTTTTGCCGCTTGTTGGATAATCCGCACAATCAAGGCCACAGAGGAGGCTAAATGCATTATACATTGCGAGTGGCACCACGCACTTGGCCCGGATCCTGCCGCTGTTGTCACTTTAGGTTATATGAAGAGGAAAGTGCTTTCGCCAAAGACTGTAGCGCTTTTCTCTCTCCTTTGCATATGAAGTGGAGGCAGGCTATGAGAAGCCAAGCTTAAACTGCTACCCTACTGAGAGAGAGAGATGCTCTGAGCTCTTCTAGAACTCTGCTTTCACACACCAGGGTGTCAATAGACTTACAACACGCAGATCATTGCGCAATACGAGTGACAAGCGTGTCTAACTGAGAAGTTTCATTATAGAGGACGTTTGAGGCGCTGCTTGTCAAGAAATCGTGATTTAATATAATTGATTTATATTTTATAATTATACTATTTTATTAGGCCTAATATTTATTCATGCTTTACACTATGGTTTTCATGCTATCAATAGAAAGTTTAGTCTAAGTAAAATGTACTGTATTTGTGGGTTCTGCGTGTTTTTATTTTACAATATCACTTTGTTGGCTCAGCGTCATGTTAACATCAAATCGTATTTTTAATTGTTGTCTTGAAGTGATAGCCAATATTGTTAGCACAAATGCAATCTTAAAATGTTACTCATTTAATTCTCTCTTAGATTAATTAAAGTTTTAAACTTGACATTTCGTAATAGTGCCACCTGCAGGTCAATCAATGAATCTCACCCTAATTAGTTTGTCTAATGAGTCAATTAATACATTATTAATGTTACATACTTAAATTGGGATTTTGATTTGAGACTCTTTAAATTAATATATTTTAAAATTGCCTGATTTCCAAAAATGTAATGTTTTCTGAAAAGTGTTGCAAATTCACTGTGTAGTCCCTCAAAATAGTATTTTAAACTTATATTTGTTTTACATTCCTGAAGTAAACCTATAGTTATTTGACTTCAAGAGCTGTTAAACTTCATAAATATCAAATCAATACAGAGATCCATTCAGGTTTGTAAAAAAAAAAAAAAAAAAAAAAAAAAGTTCAACCCTGCTTTATCACATTCTGTTTTCTTCAAGGCGAAAAATGTGAGTTTTATTCCATTTCTGAGCCAGTGAGTCCCACACAAACAATCTCTGACATGGATGTACCATTGATTTCACATTCCCCCGTCCAAACTTAAAGAGACGACGGGATTGTGTGTGAATCCTCAAACCTGTGTGCAACCCAGACTCTGTCAAGCTGACACCAGCTCCTCTCTCTGTAAACTGCCGAGATTATTCACTCAACAGGATCTTTCCCCTTTCATCCGCTGAACCGCAGGCCAATCCGTGTGCTGACAGCCCTGAGATAGTATACAGATGGAAATAAGGAGGAAGAGTGGCTCTGTTTGTTAAACATGCCACTGATAGATGGTTGGTATTCGTCGCTCCTTGACATACTTCACCTGGCCAGCAAGTCAACCGTATAAAAATCATATGACATGTAAGAAAGCATTTAGAAAGCACAGCACATCAACTCACTCTAAGAATGTTTAAAGTGGACGATCAAAATAAAGTGGTAACAGAACTTTTATTTTACAGTGCTGTTCCCCAAGTACACTATATGTACTTATTATTAATAACTCTGAACTTACCCATAAACCTAACCTTAATCCATGTAGTAACCTTATATTAACCTGTACACTCTTATAAGTACGTAAGTGCAAGTACTGTAAAATAAAGTGCAACCCAATCTCCAATAAATCACAATTTGTTTTGATTTTAACCCCACAGGAATGCTTTTGAAAAAAGTATTTTTTGCTCAGCAATGCTGCATTTATTTGATCAGAACTACAGTTAAAACAGCAATATTGTGAAATATTATTACAATTTAAAATAACAGTTTTCTATTTGAATATATTGTAAACTGTAATTTATTCCTGTGATCAAAGCTGAATTTTCAGCATCATTACTTCAGTCTTCAGTGTCACATGATCCTTCCGAATCATTCTAATATGATGATTTGCTGCTCAATAAACATTTCTGATTATTATCAAAGAAGAAAACAGTTGTGCTGCTTCATATATTGGTGGAAGCTATGATATCTTTTTCTGGATTTTTTGTTAAATTGAAACTTCCAAAGGATAGCATTTATTTAAAATATTTTGTAACATTTACAGTCATTTTTGAACGTTTTAATGTATCCTTGATGAATACAGTTATTAATTTCTTAATGACCCCAGCTTTTGAATGGTAGTATTTTTTATGTAAATGAAGGTAAAGAAAGAGTTTTGATATCTGTCCACTCTTTACCATATAGTTCCCTGCTTTCTGCCTTATCAGAGCTTTTCTTTTTTTCAGAATAAATGATGTCCTCCTCTTAAAAAGGAGGGTGGAGAAGAGGGCTGGTCCAGCCTGATTCATGTCATACACACTAGCGGGCTATTATGCACGGAAAATTGATTTCTGAAGCGTCAGGGCCGGTGTTGGATCTTGATGGCGCCGCTGAAATGTCACCTTACTGATGTTACAGGGTGGGAGATATTAAAGAGAGCGAGATTCAAAGACTTCCATTTGTTTCTGATCCACTCCCACTGTGTGCTTGAGGAGGACACTGATCATCTGAGTTTATTTTTTTTTTAGTTCTGATGGTTGTGCTCTTATCTGCCCGTGACAGTGAGCCGGCTTCTGTCATCACATTGAACATTTCCAATCGAGGACTTGTATCGTCTATGTCTTTAAAGTGGAAATCCAAATATAGAGTCGTTTTTCTTTCTTCTTTTCTACTTTTTGAAGATAATTAAAATATCAGCGATATTGTGTGTGCATATGTATGTGATTGAGGGAATATTTAATACCCCAGGCCTAAAGTTAAGTTTTAGCCCTGAAGCGTTAATTATAGACCTACATACATACATACAACCCAGTTAAAAGCATTTGGATTAGAATAAGAGGATAATAGATGAGGATTTTAGAAACACACTGTTTAATTAAATGTTTATTGTGATGACAATATGATGCAATATGAAAATCTGTGCAATTCCCCTTTTTATATAGTGCATTGAATTTAAATGTAAAAAATGTATGTTTTTTTTAAATTAAAGAACGTACAGTTCTGTAATACAGAGCATAACTTCTGATCACAAAATTAAACATGGTTTATTAATTAAATATTAAAATAACTAGCCATGTTATTAATTCGCTACAGTATATCAACAAAAAAAGTTTGAAAATAAGCTGCTTTGTCGTAATTACAGCAGAAATACTGGAAATATCTTATGAAGAGTGGCCTTTGAGTCCAAAAGGATATGAACCACTGATCTAAATAAAAAAAATTTTTTAGCTATTTTTACATATTAAATTTATTTTTGACTGTCCATATAGGCCTTAAACCACAGCAACGGTTATATTTTAAGACAAACAAGTGGAGGAAACTAGGTCTCTCCGCCATATAATCATCTGTGAATGAACATGTAAATATAAGCAAGTATAAACAGAATGATTTCTGTCCATCCTCTCGTATCTCACCCCATCAGATCAGCGTGACTGAAAGAAAACGTCAAAAGATTTTAGTCTGAAAGAAATGCCATGTTGAGGGCGGCCGCTGATACACACCATATGTGTTTAAGTTGGGAGTTTTACAGCAAATTATATTAGTCTTAGCACAACATAAAGCAAGAGGAGCCAGCATGTTACATGGCTGAAGACAGCTACCATGTGATGGGCGTCTGTGTGTGGGAGGGTGATGTCATGATCTGTCACACACTTGGTTTCGGGACACAGCTGCTCGCCTCACCTGCCAGCTGTCTAACCCATCCAGAAGCACATCGACGGCTGCATCTTTATTTTTGACCTCATGCCATTTTTATTGTTTAGAGAGTGGATTGGTGGCAGGAAATGATCAGGAAATTCTGGATCGGAAAACAACTCGCACCAGACTCGAACCTGCATCGCCCACATGAGCACCACAGCACAACATGACAGAACTCAAACGATGTAGGATGAGGCCTTTGGGTATAATTGTAAAAACGTCCCCCTTCAGGTTGAAGTGTTCTCAATCTCAATCATCATTGTATTGCATTGCATTGTATGTTTTGCCCCCCACAGTAAAACTACAGACCCCAAAGCAACCTTGACATCTGAAAAATATGCTAATTGTATTTATTAGAAGAACTCAGAAACATGCACATTTTTGTGTTACAGAGTTTTATAAATGCATGTACACATTTTTACCCAATCGGTGATATCTGGGGGCATTTTGACTTCACACAAAAACTGCTGAAATTTACACATAACAGGAGGGTTAAATATAATCGTACTAAGATATAATATTAGGAGAAATAGGCCTGGTTTTAAAAAAAGCAAGATTAGGCCTTAGTAAGTAGCTTTTATAATTGTACCACAGAAAACATTACTGGTGTGCATCTTGCGACAAAACAATGGCAGTGACATATTTTAAGATATGCCAGTGTTACTTTCAGTTAAAACAGCTCAAATATGCATTTTAGTCTGCTTGAGACTAGGCTTAAACCTTGTGTGAAACCGAGGGATAGCACCTGATATTTATATACATTTTATGTTAGCAGTCTGTTATACTGCTATACAAATTTCATTTAGTTACGTTACATTACAAGCAATCAGAATTTAATCTTACTTTTTGGCCATGTAAATATCAGCATAAGCAACAATTTGCATATTTTTGCTCAGTTTGGGCCTCTGAATAAAACTGAGCTGTTTTTTCCTCCTCGAGTGTGAGTTTCATATTCTCCTCCTCTATCATATGAGCCACAAAAATTAAATATGATATTCCCAACAATGTCTTAGAAGTGTGATCAATAGCAATGCACGTTTTAGCCTATTGATGTGGATAGAAAAGCTCAGATAATTAAGTCTGAAGAATTTGCTGTTTGTATTGAGAACTCATTTCATACTGAGTTTATCTGAGCTCGATTAGTTGTTTTTCTCAGGAGGCCAAACTGAAGCCAAATTCCCCATTTTAACTTTCACTAGAGAAACGATTAAGAAATTAAAGAGATCTCATTTGCATTTCCCTAGCTGTAAATTTTTTAATAAAACTTTGTGACAAATCACAGAAACGTTCCTGGTGACTTATAGATATGTATTCTTGTGCAATTAATGGCATGTTCTCCCTGTAGCTGTGGATTATCCCACTCACTATTGCCCCTAAAAATCAATAGAAAATCATTAAATAGGTGCTCAAGCAAAAGCCCTGGCATATTCCCCACCTCAAGCTGTCTGAACCGGAGGGCCACGTTTGGGAAGATAAGCCGAGGATGGGCCCAGCTGGTGGGCACCAGCGTCAGCCGCTCTACACTCTAATAATCCCCGTATTTGTTACACCCACCTCGGAGCGCTGGCCCCCATAGGGCCCTGCTTCAGGTCTGCATGTCATCAGCGTGCTGTGTTTGAAGATAGGCCCTGTGTGTTATTATGAGCTAATAAAAGCATAAGGAGAGTGGAACCTTCAAATCCCACCGGGAGTATTACAGTCTACAGGCCGCGCACGTTTCTCCGTGCACCCGTGGCCTGGAAGCAGCACATGCATTTGAAATCATGTCATGTGTGTGCGTGTTAGAAAGGCATATTAAAATATATGCATGGGACGGACAGACAACTGTGTTTTAATGCAATGCACTTTATCTGAGCTGACTTTGACTGCTTTAAAGAAAAATGGACTCAAAGCTCTTAACGGTAAATGGCAATGAATGTCAGATTGTCACAAATTATTGTGAGTTACTACCGGTGCATCTTTTAGACTGACAACATTTGGAGAGTTCATTATGATTAATGCTAATTAAATCATTCACCTGGTAGATATGACAGAAAAAGTTAGCAGTGTTTGTAAGTCAATCATCACAACAAAAAAAAAAAAATCAATGACATAGGCTACCCTCAAGAAGTTTTGATGTAACATTTGTGCTTAAAAAAGTTACATGCATCTTAATAAATCAGATCTTATTGTCTGGTGTCTGTGAAGACCTCAACATCCTTAAATGAAAAGCCTATAGGATTAAAATGGTTTAATATTTAAGTTTTTAACTTTGGTGTGTAACTTATCCTGAAGCATTTGTGTTATGCATGATTCCTCAAATCGAGCCAGCCAGAACACCAGAAAACCATTTGTGCATAAATGCCCTGTAACCACATACACACAATCATTATGTTTGCATTTAGTAAATATATATATATATATATATATATAATATATATATATATATATATATATATATATATATATATATATATATATATATATATATATATATATATATATTTAAATACGTGCTTATGGTTGGGATGAGAAAACATGTTAAGAAAATGTAAATATGTACTCATAAGTGGACTATTCTGACCTGGGCCATTAGAATGTGCATGGATGCCCAAGCATTGGTTGCAATGAGTAAAATTGTTCAGGAAAATGAGTGAGCTATTTTGACCTCTAAATATGAACCTGTAAATATGTACTTATGATATGAAATTGAAAAGTTATGTGCATTTTAGCAGCCTGAGATACAGTACAACATTTGAATCTGTTCTTGTCAAGCTAACATTGTGTATTCCTCCTCTGTCTGATGCAGATGTCACACAGGTCTGTCTCCTATAGAAGCACGGTCTTCTTGTGCATGCTCACCCCTCTGGAAGAAATAAATAAATAAAAAGGCAAAAAAGAAAGTGTTTATTTTCATGTTTACACCGTTTCATATTCACAGGGCTGGTAACAGGATTACTCAGTGACAAACAAGAATTTGTGGAATTCCCTGACTTCTTGCATCTGTTGGTTGCCTTCTTTAAAGGAAGAAAAAATCCTCAGTATTAAAGAATCCCCAGTGGTAACATTCCAGAAGCCCCTGAGGTTTGAGCGGGAACCTCTGCGCAGCGTCAGATAAAGCTGCAGTCTGCAGAGGGTCTGGGAGATAATAAACATGTTCCTTTAATTGCACTAAGGGCCTTTCTGCTCCTGCGTTACTCAGTCGATCTCATCGCAGAACATATCAGACTGCTGCATCAGAAAGAAATAAGAAGAGCTGTGTTTGCTGCCAAACCCAGATGAAAGGCCCAGCACACTTGTTCTCATCCCTTGTTCTGCATTTGTTTAAGCAGTAAATGTGTTTTGCATTACTCCTGTTAAGCTCTGTGTTTGTGGGACATGACTCTGGGAGTCTTTCCACAGTGCCATGCGACGCACCATTTTGAGCTTCCTCGACTTCTTCCTGAAGTCCACACACGGTTAACTGGAAACAGACTGAATGTGGAAGTTTCAATCTGCTCACATTTCCTTTTCGCTCCATGACTGAACCTCGGTTGAGAAGTTGCGTCTTTGCAGCCTGATGATGAACATGCGTGTTGAGTTGTAAATCAGAGAAGAGAAAAGCAGAGTTGTTTAAACAGATTACTTGTGTTAAACTAAAAGTCAACATTAAACTTGCTCTATTTTCTTTCTAAATGCGTGTTCTTGGACTTTACTGCACGATTCATATGCATGTGATGCCGAAGAAAAACGAATTAAGTCTGAAGAGACTTTCCTTTTCTGCTGACATCACCATGTCCTCTATTTTTTTTGGTCTCTGTTCTGTGTAATTTTATATTTGATTTTCTCTTTTTTCACTTGCTGACCAACACAGAACGTGTTTTAGCATTAGTGCCACTAAAATGAAGAGCAAAGTATGATTAGGTGTTTAATTGATATTTTAGATGATTGTATTTCATGCTTCTCCTGCTGCCACAGAGACTGATGGGAAGTGTAGTTTTGTTGCAAAAGCCTATATAATAAATAAAATCACTCTGACATGACAAGAATTTGAATTTCAAAACTTTCTCTCCCGTCCATATTTTGAAAACAAGAATTGGCAAATTATCACTGAAACACATTTTTGAATAGTTATAGAAACATAAACACATACATTATGGTTCAAAAGTTTGGGGTGAGTTAGATTTTTTAATGTATTTGAAAGAAATTTTGCCAAGGCTGCATTTATTTGATCAAAAACATAGTAAAAACAGTAATATTGTGAAATATTATAACAATTTAAAATAACATTCCATAATTTATTCCTGTAATCAAAGCTAGAATTACTCCAGTCTTCAGTGTCACATGATCCTTCAGAAATGTTTCTAATATGGTGATTTGCTGCTCAAAAAAAAAAAAAAAAAAAATTTTATATAGGCTATTTTTTTATCATTATCATCGTTGAAAACAGAATTTTGTAGAAACTGTGATAACGGATTTTTTCAAGAATAATTTTTAAGGTTAAAAAGAACAACATTTATTTGAAACAGAAATCTTTTGTAACACTATAAATTTCTTTACTGTCACTTTAATGCGCCCTTGCTGAATAAAAGCATAAACAACTCAGGATGCCGGATGAGAAACTCGACCGGTATGAGGAGCCAGTCATAACAGATGTCATTTACATATAGAAGTCTTAACTGTAAAATCAGAGAGATTGAAAGTAGTCATGGACACTAAATTAAGACTGTTTTGGTGCAATAACCCTTATTTTCAGGGAGAACAATTAAACTTGAAACCCAGCATAAGCACGCATAACTCTAAAGGCCTGTTTTACAAGGCAACAGCAAAAGCTGTGTTGAGTCCAAACTCAAGGATGTTCTCTTTTGTCTTGAGAATGTGTCAGTGCATCTTAACCAGCGCGAGTGTCTGCCAGCAGAGAGTATGTTGAGGATTGTGCACAGATGGTTCAGCGGGCGACTCCACATCGCCAGTGTTTCAAAGCCTAATCCCTCAGTATACCAGGGTCACCTGTTTTACAAACAACTTTAATTGCCATTTTGTATTTACAGCACAGGCACACTATACACTTCTTGGGTAAAGAGTTGTGGAAATAATTAAATAAAGAGGTTTGCTTAGGGAAAATAAGCTAGTGCTACTATGTAGGATGAGCTCAGTTGATCCCAGTTGCATATGCTGGTAATCACCACTGCCTGCTGGATTTGCACACAGGCACGCAACAGACAGGCCTCTGCCAGGACCTTGCGCAGTGTGTCCTTCTGACTGATGCATTATATATCAGGGTCCAAATATGGAATCTCCAGATTCTTTTTCTGTAACAGCTTGAGACCTTTATGTCTTTTTAGGGTGCAGGATTTAGATAATTTTGTACTGGGCGATGGAGCAGTCCAACTTTCATCTACATCTCATTAAAATCAACACATTCATGAGACAATTCTTTTAAAATTATAGGAAATTTGTGTCTGTTGTCAACATTTTTGTTGCTCATAGGTGATGATTAGGACCATCAACAAGGCAGTTGAAAAACAAAACAAAAAAACAAGCCAGTTACAAATACAATGGTCTATAGCGTCCTCTAGTGGCTCAAGAGCTGCATTTCTCCAAAATACCTGCACTGGCTTTTAACAGTGATGTTTTACCATTTTAAAAGCAAATAACATTTACTTATATTATTTTAATATTATTTTAAGTAAATAAAAATATATATATATATATTATTCACCCCCCTCCTAAAAAAGAACGACACACAAGGAACCCTTTTATTCAGATAGTATTGATCTGTTGTTATTGTTCTAGTTTCCCCTCCATAAAATAAATCTGTAGTGAACACTATGCATTTAAGTGTATATTTAGGTTAATGGGCCTATACATGTTCATCCATCTCTAAGGTGACTTTTTCTAGTAAAATTGATTTTCACACCTCAGATACTGATAAAGTCTGTAGTATTTTGTGATAATTACAATTTTATTGTAAAATAAAAATTAACAAAGCTTTTTTTCACTTTGTGATTTAATACGCATGGTTTTATTTTGATAACATAAATGAATATAATACATGAATGCACTTATATTCGAAAAGTATAAGAAGACTTTTATTTTGCCTGGTAGTTCCCCACAAGTAACTAGACCCGGAAACACCTTTTATAATAAAAGTGTCATACGTGAGTGGGGTTATATTGCATTGCAGAGAGACTCAGGCCCTCAGACTCACAGTAATGGCCGGTAAAAGAGCTCTAGTGATTCTGGCGAAGGGAGCGGAGGAGATGGAGACGGTGATCCCGGTGGATGTCATGCGCAGAGCGGGGGTCTGTACAACACACACATGTTAGATTGACTGCCACTGAATGCATGTCTGTGGGCATCTAGTTATATATTATGCATGCTCTTAATTTTTGCGGTGTTCTTTGTAAAGTGAAAGCAGTGATCAGGTGTTTCTTTTGCATGGATGTTGCTCATGTGCAACTGTATATGGTCACATACTGCTGCCAGACTCTGAGCTGCCACTGTGTAAATGCCAAAGTTTGCAGAGAGTCAACTGGACTGTGACATTATTACATAATCAGATTTTTTTGGGAGAGCGTGATACTTTATGCAAGCATGCATTACATTGATCAAAAGTGTCAGTAAAGACATAGTATGTTAGAAAAGATTTCTGTTTTGAAAATAAATGCTGCTCTTTTGCACTTTTTTATTTATCAAAGAAACATGGCACAAATATATTAATCAGCACAACTGTTATTAACAGTATAATAATCAGAAATGTACTCTGAGCAGCAAACTAGCATATTAGAATGATTTCTGCAGGATCATGTGACACTGAAGACTGGAGTAATGATGCTGAAAATCCAGCTTTGATCACAGGAATAAATTACACTTTAAACAATATATGCATGTGAGTGTAATTTTAATATTGATATATCCTGTAACATAAGTCCTGTAAACCTGCATGTTAATATATAACAGCTTTTGGAAATAAAAAAAGTTTCACATTAGTTTCAAATGTAAAAATATACTGATTAAGAGAGCAGAAACATACAATCTCTTATTTATACATCATTAAATTTGGCGTTAGATATATGATTTTGTCAAATGCCAGCTATTACACAGATATGCCCCTCATCTCTCTCTCTGTCTCTCTCAGATTGCTGTTACTGTGGCAGGTCTGGCGGGTAAAGAGCCTGTGCAATGCAGCCGTGAGGTCATGATCTGTCCCGACTCCAGTCTGGAGGACGCCCGCAAACAGGTTCGGCTTTAACTTGGTCCCCATAATTCAAAGTTAGTCTGATTCACAATTCGTCTGTGAACTGATTTGATGAAGGTGAATGGAGTGTTGTCTCCATGTACTGGATAAATAACTCATTGCCAATAAAACCATACCGTTGGTTACCATTCAAATTAATTTAATTTAGACTTTTTAAAACATTTTCAGTTTACCTTGAGATGTACAAATGCACATCAGCTATATAAGAATCTTGATAATGAAAACGTTCCTGGTTTGCCTCTTAAGATGCATGTCATTTTCCTGACAGGGTCCATATGATGTGGTGCTTCTGCCTGGAGGTTTGCTTGGAGCTCAGAACCTTTCTGAGGTACAAATACGTTTTAATTATGTGTATTTAACAGTTGAACGGATTCCATAGGAGAGTTTCACGCCATGCACATCTTGCATAACATTATGCCGTGTCCCTCAAATAAATAGAAAACATCTTTGAGTCATCAGTTGAGGTTAGAAATGCGGTCGTATTGAAATGCGGTCGTATTGAATTGCATAATCATGTAAATTTAAGAGGTGTTGTGACAATGATTTCACTTTATATATGTGTGTGTGCATGTTATGTAGTCTCCCGCTGTGAAAGAGGTGTTGAAGGACCAGGAGGGCAGGAAGGGTCTGATCGCTGCAATCTGTGCAGGTAATCTTCATCGTGACCTCTGTGCACACATTAACCTTTCCCTGAATTAACATCATTTATTTCAACTGTTTCAGTGCTGCTCCATTATGCAAAATGTCGGGAAGAGAAGTTGAATATTACCTTTTCCCTCCAGTATGAATTTCCCAGAGGGCCTTTGGTAATTTTTTCCCATAGGGCCTTTGCCCCCGTTTGTACACCTGAACCGTCTGGATAATTTCTGGAAGATTTCTGTGCCACATATATGATGCTCACAGTTCAGTGGATTATAATTATGACTGCCGATCTGTAAAACTAAAAATCTGAAATACAAATTATGAGGATAATGAGTTGTTATAATTGGCAGTATTAAGCACGTCCATCTTCATCTGGAAGCGTATTGAACACAGAGACGTGTGCTATCAGCTTTGCTGTTCAAGGGCTTGTGAAGGACGTGGTGAATGAGGACAGTGAGCCCATGTGGCCGTAGAGAGCGCAGGAGAGAGGAAGG
Organism: Siphateles boraxobius; assembly: GCF_051911475.1. NCBI lineage: Eukaryota > Metazoa > Chordata > Actinopteri > Cypriniformes > Leuciscidae > Siphateles > Siphateles boraxobius. The sequence continues at coordinate 34,379,971 of NW_027509141.1, forward strand.
CGTCCCAGAAAATGGCAGATGTCCCTAAAGGGATCTGTACTGAACAGAAACAGCTTCTTTTAGTGCCGTGGAATACCTGTAAAACAGAGTCTATATTCGTGAATTCAGAATGAATTATTACATTGTCAAGAATAAATCAGCAGACACAATTTCTCTGATAATTACACTGTCTGATTTGAAATCTGCATCCAAGTTTTTTCGCTTCAGTCCATGTCTGTAACCTTTATATGCTTTATGCAAGTGTAATCCTAACAGTTGACAAACAAACTTCTATATTAAACACACACATATGTGTGTGTGTATATATATATATATATATATATAAAAACATTTTTAAAAATTGTATATATTATATATATAAATTATTGCTTTATGTTTGGATCGAAAAAATATTGTTATTATATGGCAATGCCATTATATGCCTAGTGTTATTTTTATATTGTTGATATACTATTATGTTTTTTTGTTAATATTTTGAATTAGATGTTTTAAAATATATTATCTGTTTAAATTGAATTTAACGTTTTAGTGATTTGTTTTTGTCATTTAAGGTTTATATATATATATATAAGTTTTAATTTTTTTTAGGTATATTATATAGTACTTCAAGTTATATATATATATATATATATATATATATATATATATATATATATATATATATATTGCCTTGACACCTACCTAGCTGAATTAAAATAAGTTTAAAATTTATTTTATTATTATTATTTTTTTTTTTTTATTAATGTTTAGTTAGTAGGTTTTTTTTATTTCTAGCAATGAAAAGGATTTTTACGGTTTTGGTTTTAGTTATCGAAAATAACCCTGAATGTGCCCGGTCATGATATTTTGCAAGCAAGCTTGACTATTCAAATACAGTATGTTACATGTAGTGAGGCTTTGATACTCTTTGAGACTGTGATTGGGACATAAAGGTCTATTATACCTGCCTGTCTTTTATTTCCTTTTGTGGACTGAGCTTCTGACAAGCTAGACCTGTAACAGTAGATGCCAGGGTCAGATCGGTCATCAGACGTCCTGCCAGAGAAAGTGTAATCACTAGACCGCACTGGGCGTCTGCCAAAGTGCACAATCAATAGTTAAGGGCTCTCTTTTCATTAATGTTCAGATGAGCTTAGTGCACAGCCAGGGCTGCAAATTATTTTTAGACCCTATTTTTACTTCCGTTCGTTCATCCAATGCGTATTGCAGAATTAGTTGGAAATTGTATACCTGGTTTATTTTGGATAACAATATTTTGATGTTTGGCTGATGGTGATATGATGATCATCATGTTAAAGTCACTTTGCCCCTCCCAGGCACTGGCATTGAACACTAAATCATGACTTCAGACAGATTTTCAGACTTCAGCAACAACACAAAAAAATAAGAATAACAGGATAATTATTTACTTCATCATTTCCTACCTTTAAGAGAAAACTTTATATCATTGTTTGACCTGTTGCAGGCCCGACGGCACTTTTGGCTCACGGTATTGCATATGGCAGCACAGTTACCACCCATCCAGGTGCCAAGGACAAGATGATGGCTGGAGGTAACGTCTCTATGTATACCTAGTCATTTTCTCACAAGCATTAATGTCAGTGATGGAAACTTGCATACTTCAAAGGCATGTCATGGAAAAGATCCAAAGATAAACATCCAACAGAGGGTGCTGTAGGTAACAACACAATGACAAGTGTTGGAAAATTATAAGTAAAGGAACACTGGGTGAATTTAATGCATAATATGCACTGTTCATCTTACTGGAAATGTATGGGCAAACGCTTTATTGCATTGTGAGATCTAATATTATGTAGGCTACTGCATATATCTATAAATGTTGTTGGTCATCCAGGATTTCTGTGCAATTTTAATACAGTGCACACAGTTTACAAACTATGATCAATGTAAAAGTAGTATGAAATCTCATGCACACAAACAGCCAAAGTATTTTGCAGCAGGAGAACAAAGTTTCTACTTGTAGACTGTGGTGATATGTTTAGCCATATGAATTATTTTGTGTTCTTCTTCTAGATCATTATAAATATTCAGAGGCTCGAGTTCAGAAGGATGGAAACGTGATCACCAGCAGAGGGCCAGGAACCAGCTTTGAGTTTGCCTTGACTATAGTGGAGGAGCTTATGGGTGCAGACGTCGCTGCCCAAGTCAAAGCCCCACTCATCCTGAAAGACTAACCATCAGACTGTTAAGATCTGAACTGTTTAAAGTTGCATTTACAATTGTACTGCTCTGCCGATATGAAAGGGAGTTTAATTTAATTGGCTTAGAATTTGATTTTCTGATGCATAGAAATTTGAATATTTAATGAAACTACTTAATTATATTTGAAGAGAATTATTGCAGACTGGCCATAGATTATCTAAATGACAATTAAATTAAAATAGCTTTTTTGCAGCTTTCTGTCAATTCCTAGTTTTCTTGCTTGCACTTGTAAACTTCTGTACCAGAATAAAGTATAGTGCATTAAACTCATGAAGTCTCAACTTCTACATTTAACATTAATAGATACATATCTGTGTTGCTTGTTTAAATCTTGAGTATTTTGACGCCACAACAGCAAAGATATATATGTGTGTGTGCGCGCGCATTTAAAAAAAATCTAATCAGTATTTAATATATTCTTCTTTAATTCGTAACTTAAAGGCTTGCAGACAGATTCTATTGCTTTAATGCACCGCATAGTTTGGTGATAGTTTATTAATCAGAGTCAGACCTGCTATTGGTCGCTTGTAACATTTCCAGTGACGTACTGTAAGCTAACCAATCAACCGTCGCTGTGTTGTCGCGTTGCGTCTCAACCAGCCAATAGGAGCGTCCCTGCTCAGCGCGAGTGTTTCTTTTGTAGCGCGTGTATAGATTGTGAAAGCGGCAAAAAAAGTCATTCGTTGCAGCTTGTCCAACGTCCTTCTGACTGAACGAACGCGCGACATCCCATATAAAGCTGTTTTTAGAGGTGAAAATCGATAAATGTCATATTTGATGAACCCTTATCTCCCTGCAAGGTAAGAATATTATATTATGTCCGTGTTTAACGTCTGTTATGCAAGAAAAATCACGACTAGGGACTTTTTTGCTGCGGTAAATCGCTGAATATTTCACATAATGACGTTAAACTGCCGTTATCCATGCATGTATATGAGCACTTTGTCAGGCTACAGGTTATAACGTTTGGTAATGATAAACAACTACTTTATGTTGTATTTTACTATTCACCTTCTATTTTAGCTGGGTTATCGTCTCAGAGAGGTTTGATTTTGACTTTTGATATGAGCTTGAACTGTTATATACTGTTACTAATATTTCATTTAGATATTCTTTTTATGTGTGATGATATTGGCTAATACCAAGTTAGTTAAATTAAAATAACAAACAATATTCTATGGTATTTTGGTGGAAATTATGGTTATCATGGTACTTTTTTTGAACTGCCTTAGAAAACATATGCACATAACCATTTACATTAAATTTATACATTTGCCATCTTTTATACAAAGTGACTTAGATTACATTCAAGGATACATTACTTCCCTAGAAATCGAATCAATGACCTTGATGTCTAATAGTTTTGAACTATAAGAATGCATTCAAGGATATTGAGGAGAGTTTTGCACATTTGCTGACGTGATGTAACGTTAACGTTACCTGGATTTTTGACCAGACAGATTGACTTAAATTAATCTGTCTGAAATGCACTCAAGAGGCGTTCACACTGACAGAGATTTGCAGCAACCGAGCAGACATCAATAATTTTCAGTAAGCATTTAGAATTTGCAATAAGGGTTCTGGAGACATTATTGACACTGGTGATGTGAAAGTTATGCAAATGAAAACTTTATGCAAGTGAGCAGCCGACATAATGTGGAGACTAGCAATGCCTGATGCAGTTTGGATACTGCGATGAAGTAGGAATGCCTACTAAAAGATTGCAAACGCTCACACAACAAGGATGTCTTCACTCTCATTGGTAGTTGCTGGAACAAGATGCTCTGTTTCAAGTTTCAAAAAAAGTTTCTGGATTCGGCCACATCCTGTCTGCAATAGTTGCTCATATACTGCTGGAAGCTCTCCTTTAAATTAAATGTGTTCTGGTAATTTTGTCGCTGGCAGTGTAGTGTAAAAGTTGTCTTTATACAGGGTGAATTAATATAATTAGAATTAATTATTTAACTTTTTTTTAAGTTGCTACAATATAATGCTGTATAAAGTTTGAATATTTTCAGTATTCACTTTTTTTTAATGGACAAAAATGTATACAGCATTCCATCCAACTGTTTGGCATTCAGAGAAATGCACTTGCTTTGTCAAAAACTATTTAAAACTGGCTTTCCCCTGTTCACACTTCAGCTGGGCTGCAGTTATTTGAGACCGCCCCTCAAGCCACATGTGAATGTGCTTTTCTCAACTCGAGTGCAGGAACAGGAAGGTGAATTAAAGGCAAGAGTTCTCCTCACATGCTGCATGAAAGCGCATCTTTTTTCTTTTCTTTTTTTTTTTTTTTTGCTGGCCTCTGCTCCGTTATGCTGCAGCGCTGCAAACCAGTGTATAAATAGAAACCACTGTCTTACTCATCTTTTAACAAGCTGCATTTGGGACTAGAGGACTGCCAGGAGTCATCCAAACAAAAGAGTAACATTGCACACAAATGCAGCACAAAGAGTATTGCTGGTACCACAGTGTATGTGATATATAATAGCTTGCATAGTTGAGGATTGCCCTTGAAGAATGCACAATTTGGAGGCATTGTAATATTGTGCATTCATCTAGAAAAGATGCACTGTTAATTCCACTCTCTTCCTAAAAGATATTTCTGGAATATTAGCATATTTTGCGGCACATTGTCCTGTTTGAGTAGCTGTACAGTATAGGGGTGTAACGATTCTCCAAATCCTCGATTCGATTACATTTTCGATTCTAAGGTCACGGTTCGATCGAGTCTCGATTTTTACTTTTTTTTTATTTAAGCACAGGTTGCTGTTGCTCCTAAAAAGCTGACATCAGTTCATCGCAATCTCACACATCTCTGTTATTATCAATGAAGCTGACTGCACAATGACTCTTTCATAATATATAGCCTACACTTTGTTATAATTAGAGGATTTGCCAGCTTATAGAATTCAGCACTGAACAAAAAGTCCGTTTTGAGACCTATCTTAAAATGCTTCTGATTGGCCATTGCGTTCAAGAAATCAACACATATGTCTGTGATTGGCTAAATCGCTCAACGCTGCAAATATGTTATGAATAGAAACTCTGGCCTGTAAATCGTTTCTATTTTGTTTTAGTTGTTCTTGTTGCTTATCTGTAACAGATAAATAAAAATGTATTAGTTTTTATATGTTTTATTCATAGATATTTCTAGTGTGCTGGAGTCCCGCGAATCTTTTTATTCTCCCGCACACACAGAGTGAGTGCATTACCGCCCGCGCTCGCACTCGGCCATCAAATCTAGTCCCGCGCCGCACTCTATTGCGTTGGCAGTGCACATCTATAGATCAAGAGCCCGGCCCGAGGATAGTGACGGGAAATATCGGCCCGGGTCGGGGCCAAGTTCGGTCTCGGACATAGAATATAAGTTAGAGGACTCACAGCCTTTCAACACGTGTGTTTTTTTTCCGCGCCGTGATGAGTCGTTCATGAACGATCTGTTCATTGCCTCTATCATGCCACAAATGAACAAAAGACTCGGAAGGTAAATTAATTATTAATGTTCCCTGTAAATTATTTTTGACTGCATAATGATTTCTTAATTCAGAATATGATCAAGATTGCGTGGTGGATGTGTTCGGGGAATTTGCCTGTTAAAAGTATAACATTTAAAGCTGAAATGACTAGAAAAAAGATTAGTTAATTTTGATGAACGAGATTGAACAATAGAGTCAGTAAAACGATCCGAACTTTCCATCACAGGCGCGACATGGGGGCGTGGCAGCATCGACAATTTCATTTTTTATTTCGATTTTTGAGATTGTGAATTAATTTCGATCGATTTCGATTTAAAATCGAGATCGTGACACCCTTAGTACAGTAGAGAGCTGGCGGCTAGACTCTGGCAAAGAGTGACGCTATTAGCCAGACTGAGTCATTCATTGGTTCAGCGATGCAATTATGGGAGTCCATAATTGCACTTCCCTGATTGGGTCTTTCCTCTTAACCATATCCTTTGGTTAGGACAAGGCAAGCACTTAAATGGATAGTTACCTCAAAAATTTAAATTCTGTCATACTTCACCCTTGTTCCAAACCTCAAACCTGTATGAATTTCTGTCTTCTGCTGAACACAAAAGATGATATCTATCTATAAATTACAGGAACGTCTGTGTGTCTGTTATTCGCATATCTCTCGAACCCTTAGTCCGATGGATTTCAAACTTGACAGGTGTTTTGCTACGGGCACGAGTAAGTGCAGTGCCAAGTTTGGCGTTGTTTGGATTAGAAATGCAAAATATATCGGTAAAATAAGCACTTAGAAGGTTGTGGTTTAAACAATAAACATTCTGACATAAACACTCAAGCTGTGTCTGAAACCGCGCCCTATCGACTATATAGCTAGTGCACTATATCGGGTGTCGGCCATTTTGTAGTGGTGTCCGAATTCTGAGTGAATGACATCATTCCCTACATTCATTCACTACTTTTACCCACAATCCTCTCTGAATTCGAGTGTACATTCAATGTACACTTGCTGAAGCACTATTTACCACAATCCAATGCGGAGAAACCTGAGCGCACATGAAAGTGCGAAGCGAGCAAGTTTAAACCAGAGTTTACTATACAGCTTTCTTATTCCTGCTTTAACATTTATTTCATGCTGCTAGTTTAATTTTTTTATTTTATTTTTTATTAATCATTACTTGAATAGAACATATTAGAAAATTGAGACAATATTATATTGATGAATTTTAAAAATTAAATTAAATTATATTTATAAGGTAAATTATATAGACCTGTATATAATTTCTTTTATTAAAATATATTATTTAGGCATTAACACAATTTAATGTGTTTTACTAACAGTAAAACACTGTTGTTTTTGGCGCGGTTTCAGACACAGCTTGAGTGTTTATGTCAGAATGTTTATTGTTTAAACCCCAACTGTGTTTTGAAAATTTGTGTCATTGTTGTTTACTCTTTAAACTGTAAAGGGAAAAATATCCGTTAATCATCTGTAGAAAGCGTATTCATTTGAATGTAATAACGGCCGCCTGAGGGCACTCAACCACCACGTCATCTGTGAGCGTGAGAGTTACAATTTCAATCAATGAAACTACAAAGCTGGCACCGAGGTATATATATATATAATTATAAAATAAAGTCATTATGATTGTTATTGTTATTAATAATATTTTTTAATATATTATTTCTGCGACAGCTCCAGCTCTCCGATGCACAGTGTAAACATCAGCATCCGAATTCACTCACTTCAGTTCGTTCATACACTAGATACACTAGATGTCGCCTTGGGGTTCAAAGCATGCGTCAAAAGCGCCTCCATCTTGGAACAGGGGTCTTGTCATAGGAAGTAGGTAGGTAACGCTGCATTCATGGATGATGCTGGACTTTTGTGCTGCGTATGGATGTTCACACGAATGAAATCTAAAAACCACACAGCAAGGCATTACATTTCACAAGAATGTGAAATTTTGTAAATTTTTTACAATTTATCTGGACTCAATGATAAATACGTGTCTGACCATTGGAACGAATCAAAACAACTAGAAAATCGCATTCATGACGATTTATGGTGATTTTATTTCCGTTAGACCATTTCCTACATTGATGCTGATGCTTTAAAGAGGAGGGGCTCCCCTGTTCCATGATGGCGGCTCTATTGACGCATTCGTTCCAATGAACTGCCGTACCCAAGGCGACATTTAGTGTAGGGGTCGACCGATATGTGATTTTCAGGGCCGATGCCGATGCCGATACCGATTATTACAGATCAAGTAGACCGATAACCGATATTTTAAAACCGATATATAGCCTATGTCTGGTGTAGAAATGTAAGTTAATGTCAAAATTAAGAATAACAAAGAGTTTTGACAAATACTTTCTTTAAATTATTTTAAACATATCTTTAAATCTGAGAACTGTTAATAATAACATTATTATTATTATTATTATTATTAATAATAATAACTAAAAGAAATGTGCAGGGAGCACCCAGCAGCATTCTGTAAAACTTAGACTCTATTTTAATGGTAAAATTAAATTTTAGTAACCAAAAAGCATTTCTAATTAATTTAAATCCTCAAACTTATTCAATTTATTTAAAGTTTAACAAAAATTACATGTTTAGGGCCCTATGAAAAAACGAACTTTTATTTTGACGGGTTGCCGTGGAGATCTTTGAGTTTCTGTGTGTTTATGATATGACGAAAACTTTTCTCAGTTGAAGCTTTAAAAAGCTCATGAAGTGACTTAGCGGCTCTGGAGATGATGTTTATGCAATCACGTCCTCATATAATGATGCGGCTGAGGCTGAAAACAGCGCAAGCGTCACGCGTGCTCCAGTGTGTGTGTGTGTCGTGTGTGGGTGTGTGGTAAATTAAATCATGCGTCTGCACCATTCATTTAGAGACACGCAGGATTCATATTGAAATAGTCTTTTTGCGGTTTGAAATTCGATTTGATTTGTACTGACCTGCATTTTATTAATTCATCAAGAAGTTGACAAATTCCGTGACATTCCGCTTTATACAGTAAATTCCGTTTTTATGACTGGATTCCACGATTCGGTCCGTGTTTTCTGTATCGCGGACATCACAGGACCCTATTATACTGAGGTGTTTTGCAACTTAAGTGTAGTAATTTATTGCTACTTCAGCAAAGTCTGCTGCTGCCTTAAATTTGAGATACAAGACAACTGATGCATGATCAGTGCAGCAGCTCCAGTCAGCGAGTGCTAAACTTTCAGTGCCTTCAGCTTTCTGCATTGATTGGCCGGACTCGTGACTCCCAACAAAACAGATGTGCGGGACATTGCATTGGTCTAGTCTACAGAGTGGTGAGTTCCGACAGAGGTGGCTGCGTCAGAGACAAATATTCCCCATTTCAAAATTAAATTATTTTATCGGTTTTGAAAATGGCCGATAACCATAAAAATGCTCAATATCGGCGCTGATAATCGGTCGACCCCTAATCTAGTGTATCTATGAACATTAAGACAGCTACACTGTTTACTTCTGAATATTATATTTTATTCACGGCCATCATTTGTAGTAGCCTATGCACAAACTGTTTGCTCAAGCGTAGCGTTTTCTTGGAGTACACTGTGTAGCTGCTCCCTGAATCGTGCAGTTCAATTTTCCCTATTTATTGTAGGCCTATGTCATTATGTCAGTATCAGTATTTGCTTTCTACCATGCACAAATAAAAATGTCACTGAACATTTGCTGTTTAATTGTAACAATGAGCACTCAAAGTCAAACACACCAAACCAACAATTACTAAAAACACACACAAAAACCAATTTTGCACGGGCACTTTGCACTAGTTTTGAAGAATGTCGGAAACCAAATAGTTGATTTCCATAGTATTTCTTTCCCCATACTATGCAAGTAAATGATAGAATTTTCACTTTTGGGTGAACTATCCCTTTAAGGCTTATTCACAACAAGGACGAAAACTATATACAGTTTTAATGATCTTTCTAATTCTGTGAGAATAGGAAAGTCCAAACAACTATGACTTTAGCAACACAGAGGTTTGGAACAATATCGTTGGAATCACTTTCAGAATTTTTTTTTTTCCAGCGGATGAACAGTAAAAACACTGACAGCCAATCAGAGTCCACTCAACATTAAAGAGCTCGAGCATTAAAACTGGCAGACGAAAAAACTGCAGCGCACTTAGAATATACAACTTTAGCATGCATTGGTGTGGATGCTTACGTAATTATCGTTATACTTATCTTTATATTTATCGGTTTTGGTGTGAATGGGCCTTTAGAATTCCGAATGGAATGAAAAATTCAGGTTTCAGCATTGGTTATATATTACACGTTTACACGATTGTTCCTTCTCAGAAACATAAAACCCTCTTTTCAGAAATGAAACAGTTAATAGGAAACACTTATCCAGTTTAATGGTTTGGTATTATTTTAATGGTGTCTCAAACCGTGAGCAAAATAGCATGTTTGTGCAACTTCAAAGTAAATTAGAATTTTTTTTAAACATTCAAATTTTTATTTAATCATTTTTTATTTTAGTTTAAGGGACATTGACATTCTCTCACCTGTCCTTGTTATGTCCTTAATGTCCTTAGAGCTTACTGGAGGGATGTGATATCCAGTGTTTTCTGAAATATTATGGATGGTTGATTGCTGTAATTTGTCATATTTTATCTCCGTGACATTTTCAATTGCAGGGGTTAATTAGAAACCTGTCAGATGGTACGATGATCATCATTATAATAGTTACTTTATCCTTGTGGTTATGTAATTAGCTGTGCAAATGTAATTCCTACATTTCCATTTCTACAGGGACTTGGATTTTGAATACTTTTCCATTATGTGCAAAAATGACCTGGTCGTTCCCAGCATGGGCTTTACTGTTGTATCTTTTCAAGGTCAAGGTTGTGTTAAACATCTTTCTTAGAATTACAGCAGTTTGCTAAAAATGAGCTCACCTGCTTCATTTCTTTCTCAAACTATTGTTTTCCAGCTGAGAAATGGACGTAGTACAGGAATTGAAAATATCTCTCTGGCCATCATGAGAATGACAGTGCACATCCAAGTGGGAAGGCTGTGGTTGTTGCTTGGTGTTGTGACAATTTATTGTCTTTTCTAAGTGCTCTTTAATCTCAGGCTACGTTCACACTCCAGGCTGAAATGACCCAATTCCGATTTTTTGCCCCTATGCGACCTGCATCGGATCTTTTCATGAGATTCTGAACGACACAGATCCGATCTTTTCAAATGCGACCCAGGCCACTTGGGTATGTTCCAAATCCGTTATGTATCCGATCTTTTGAAATGCGACTTCAATCTAAACGGCCAGGTCACATGTATCCGACCCGCACGTCATTGATATGCGACAAACGTCATAATTCTGCGTTGAAGTAGGCGGGAATGAGAAGATAAACAACTATGGCGGACGATGCTGAGACCAGTCAATGGAAGGGAAGCAAGGTTTCTGATTTAATTAATATTTGGGGGGACAGCTCTATTCAGGCCATGTTTAGCTACTTCCCCAAACAACAAGTGACGTTGTTGACCGTTGAGTACTCTTCTGCGCATGCGGGTCACTTCTGGGTCATTTCACGTTCACACAGGAGATCACAAAAGGTCGCATTTAATTCGAAATGTGAACGGCCTTGCAAAATTTTTTTTTCAAAAAATGGGAATTGAGCATTAAGCCCCTGCAGTGTGACCGAGGCCTTAGAGTCAGGGAAGGAACAGTGTAAGGTTTTTAATGTGCTATTATTTAAGAAATGTATTGACAAATTCTCCAGAGCATTCATGTCTATAAGCTTTGTTCTTGTCCCATTTATTAATTGTAGCTGGGTTATTATTGTGACAATCTGAGGCAAAGGAAGTTTCCCTCACATGTATAACTGATAAGATTATTTTCGGCGAAACCTACAGAATTTACTTTGGTGTCTGTATTGCAAAAATTTTAATTTACACCTTTCCCTGATGTTGTTGAAGGCAACCTCTTGAGCTGTTTTGCCTGTGGACCTATTAAAGTGATGGCTAATGGATTTCTATTTAAAAGGAAACCTCATTGGTTTTTAATGTTATAACTTGTCCATCAAACACTGCTGCATTAAATTGATAGATTCAGTTGAAAATTTTCCACACCGCATCCCATTTCGGTTGATCTTTTTGCTCGTCCCACTTATACATTATACACATAGGTTTGTGAATGTTTAATAGACTACTGTGGTCTTCTTCAAGAATGCATTTATTCTTAAACTCTTCCACGTAGCACTCACAATGCTTAGGCTAAATGTTTAGGTGTTTCCTTTCCTTATGGTCTCCAAGCTGCAAAGATGGGAATGAAAAGGTGGCATAGAGATCTGCTGTAGTATGTATAAACTGGATGTGAGCCAAGGACCAGCGACACAGTAGTATGCAATGCTAGAGTTGCTGCAGTCCCCTAAGCTCTGGGCAAGCGTCTTATTATAAAGCATGTGCTAATACAATCTGTGTGGAAAATGAGATGATTATCTATAGTGCAGAACTTAAATAAAGGAAATAGAGCTGCACGATTATTATTCCCTTGAAATTGTACTTGTGATTATTAATTACGATTATCACAATTTACATTGAATATATATAGGCGTATTATAATACATGTTTACACAAAAATTGTTAACACACACAAGTACTGGCCCCCTTTACTTAAGATACACATAAATTGTAAGAATGACTCATAGTAAAGACTAGAAAAACATTAGGACTATGCTAAAGCAATTAAATAGTAGTCCCAAACTAGTTTTTGTAAATACAATGTTGATATGAGCCACCACAGTCATTTAATAATATAAAAAATAACACAAAGTGAAAATAAAGTGGCATTTTTGGGTTATGGAAACGAGAGTTACCATGGTAAATACACAATACTAACAAGAACTGTTCATGAAACAGCTCCTGGTGAATAGAATGAAAATCATACCTGCATACAAATCCTTCTCACCTAACACGTGATTTATTGGTATTTTACTTTTATTTCGTGACTTAATAATTGCGCGTGCAATTGAAGAGTGCGCGCTACGAGCACAGTATAATGGTTGACAGGACAGTAAAGTAGGGCTGCTCGATTATGGAAAAAATCATAATCACGATTATTTTGGTCAGTATTGAAATCACGATTATGTAACACGATTATTTCACATGACTTTGGGAACATGTTGCATTTATTAAAAGACACCTTTCAACAATTCTTAAAAAAATCTAAATTTGAACATTTATTGTACTTTTTGAAATATTAAACGGACCTCTAAACTCACAAGTGGTGAAAAAGGTGACATGTTTACAAAGTAATTAGTTATAGGGGGTCACCAGGGCATTATTTGCCTTTATAAAGGACAATTTATTAAACCTTACTAAATATGTTTTATGTCAAATTCTTACATTTTATCAAATTCAGTTTTAATAAAAAGGGCTGTTATCTATTAAATTAATTTACACTGCAAAATTACAACTGTGTAAATATTATGAGATTAATGTTTAAACAAATAATAAAATAAAAAATAAAATCAATGATGCCTTTGCCTTTAAACAATAAATCAATAGGTGGCGACAAGTGACCGTCTTAATAAATGAATCATTGAGTCATTCATTAAAACGATTCGTTCAAAATAATAAATCACACAGTAACAAAACACAGCGCTTAGTGATGCTTTTCTTTTGTAACTATTTTCGTCGGTGAAATAGAACAAAACCAGTCAATATTCCGTCTAAAATGTAAGTTACTACATATAAACGCGTTTCGATCGGTCGGGCAAGTAAAACGCTCTTTCACTTGAAACTTAAAAATCCCCCTTTCCCGGACAAACAGACACGTTTTATGTCGCTCCCTGTGTTCATTCTCGATGTGTTTCGTGCTGTAAAGCGGAACAGATGATCAGGCCATGTGCGCGCGCGCTGCCGTTCGCTTGAACTGAGGCGATACAGTGATCGAGCAGAAATGAATGAAATTTTAGATGTTAAAGAGATCTCGACAGCTCGAGAGGCGTCTATGGTCTCACTCCAGTCTATATTAAATTAGCCAATTGTTATTGTGAAGTTTATTGTGCTTGCAGTTTATGAGGCTGAGAGAGTTTAAGGCTTCGGGAGGGACGGATGTGCGCGTGCGCGAGTCATTCAGAACACAAGACAAAATAACATGACAAAATAATCGTTTTTACTCAATTGTACTATTTTGGAGATCGTTGGGAGCTAAAATCGAAATTGAAATCAAAATTCGATTAATTGCACAGCCCTACAGTAAAGTCCGTTTTTCTGAGGTGAAAGCGTATACTTGCGTCACTGCCTGGTATGTCATATTGTGCTGGGTTTTCTGAAGTAGTCGTGATTCGCCTCTCATAACATAATTATGCTCTAAACACACACAAGCAGAGTGGATATTCTTTTGTATCGCTGCTTTGAACGATTACGTAATCATGGCATCCATAATCGTAATCGCAATTAGAAATTCGATTAATTGTGCAGCTCTAAAAGGAAAGAGGGACCATTAAATACAGTTTATTTTTATAAGGGATTCTGTGCTATAGTAGTAATAGGGATGGTTTAAAAAAAATTCCCCTGGCTTCACAGACATGCATGTTTGAGCTGTTTTAACTGAACGCAACTTGCACTGACAGATCTAAAAATATGTCAGTGCCATTGTTTTGTCTCAAGATGCACACCGGTAGTTTTTTTTTTCTATGGCACGTTTATAAAAGCTACTTAAATGTCTAGGAGTGGGGGAAAACCGATTCTTAGATGCATCGCGATGCGGACGTGGACGATTCGAATCACAAATGTCAAAAATCTATTTTTAAAATGATAATGTTAAAATGATAACTTCTATGAAGTTGAAGGGAAAAAGGACCTTGATAAGAGCCACACTAGTAGGGCTCCAAACTGCAACTCCTACTGCAAGTAGGGCTCCAAACTGCGACCAAATAGGTGACAAGAGGTCGCCTCACCACCACGTTGTCCAATTGATAAGAGCTGCAACTTCTGTTACATATGAGAAACATCAAACGACAAATGAAAGTGAAACGAAACCACCCTATCCGTGGGCCGATCTCAATCACACAACACTGTTATTATATAGCCCTGGGAGATCCAGTGAGAAAGCGTTTGAATTCAATGCATAATTAATAACATCGGAACAAGATCTAATTTGGAGCATTCGGCGCAGAATTCTGTTCTAAACCACACGTCAGATCAAACAGCGCTGACGTGGAAACCAGTACAACCTTAAAAGCTTCCAACCAACTCTGAAAAGGCAAAGCGAATTACAAACTATCGCAACATTTATTGCCAAATCACTTCCATTTGCTTGATCAGTAACATATACTGGAAGTAAATTCATTATGGATCATTACAATTTCTTTGCTTTAAAAGTACCAAGTAGTCACACAGTGAGAAAAAAGAAATCTGTATAGAAAAAAAGATGTATCAATAATCGTTTTATCATCGCATCACAGCCCTCTGAATCGTGATTGAATTGTTAGGTGTCTAGAGATTCCCACACCTATAAATGTGCCAATTAAACTAAGGCCCAATCCCGCCTTAATCTAACACCGTGTCCTAACCAGACGCGATGCGATAAGATTCCAGCGACAGATCATTTGTCTGTCCACACTAGACGGGACATGACTGCGAGATGAAAAAATCAATCAAAACTCACAGCCAATCAGAACAGCGTGTGGGCGGAGTCTCGCGGCAAGTGCACAGAACCAGAGAGTAATCTTGATGGCAATCGCAAGTAAATGGATAAGTAGGCTACATAATCAAATTCACAAATATTACACCATTTAAACATTATTCAAATACCTAGGCTACTGAGTTACTAAAACAATCTTTGTTCACAGTTTGAACGTTCTTGTTTCCATTTGTTTAATTTCAAGATCTGAGGTGAATTATCCATTGTTGCTTTTACAGCTACAAAGCTGGGAGCAGTTTAACTGATATTCAAAGTCACATTACATGCTTTTAACATTAAATAAACTACATAAACAGTATCTGAGATTATCATTGTCACACTTTGTTTGTTGTTCCAGCGCGACGTCGCAGAAAAATAGAAACCGTTTCTAAAATAGAATCGTCGCGTGTCGCCGTCCCGGCTGGTTAGGACAAAAACTCTGATTTACATGGAAAAGATACCTTTTCACGTGTCTCGTGTACCAGGCCCACACGGAATACGCGCCCCGCAGACTTGCGCAGAAACCTCCGCAGATTTCCGCAGATTTTAGTAGTGCCCGACCATCATTGACAAGTACAACTTGCGCGTGTGCGATTGTGAGGGGTAGTAGGCTGCGCTGATTGATGTTTAATTTTTTTTATAAGAAAGTGAATCTTTAAAATGTCTAAAATAAAACTGAACGCGGAGGAATTAAGGAAACGTCACTTGTCTGCAAAAATCACAGCACAGGACAGAGCAAAAGAATTTGCGAAAGTTTTTTATGAGAATGGGAGAGTTATGTTTTGTAAATACTGTCAACACTATGTCGATTACCTGAGGTGACAGACGGCACTGGAGCATCTCAAATCCGCTCGCCATAAGAACAGAAAGGGAAAATGAGTGCAGCAGGTTCGTGTACTACACAAGTACGCGCTCATCTCCAGCATTTCATCGTCAGATACATTCAGAAACCCGTCAAAATAAAAGTTCTATTTGCATTTGTATTGTGAACCTCAAATAAAATTTAAGTGAATATTTTGTAATGTTTTCATTTCTAATACTCTAATAACTTTTTAACAAATTCAAAATAATTCCACAGATTTTTCCAAAAATCTAAAAAAAGGTGATATATATATTGCTATGAACAATAATATAATAATATATTTTATTGTGTATATATATATGTGTGTGTGTGTATATATGTGTATATCTATATATATATATATATATATATATATACACACACACACACACATACATATATATATATATATATTAGGGCTGTCAGTTAAACACGTTATTAACGGCGTTAACGCAAACCCATTTTAACGGCGTTAATTTTTTTATCGCGCGATTAACGGTCTTTTTGGCCTAGCAAACTTTGTAGTTTTTTTTCACATGCTTTTGCAATAGGACGCGGCATGGACGTTTTGAAAGCGCAAGCGGATCTAGCTAGACCGGAAACAAAACAACAGGCACGCCGCACACACTTGTTTGGGCTTGCGAGCCGGATGCGCGAGCGGGAATCTCTCTGCTCGCGCGTGGAATATAATGTGCCGAGCACGAATCTCTCTGCTCGAGTCGCGCGCTCTCAGATACACGCTGCTCTTGTTAGAATTTTCTCTGGGCTCGCTAGGACAATATGTGCCTGCACTTAAAACGTGTTCAGTGCAATCGCGAATCTCTCCTTTTCAACGTTTTCATAACGTTCCCATTAAGTTATAAAAACGTTATTTCTGAATGTTATAGGAACGTTCAAAACGTCCAGTTTTGAGTGGATGACGAGCGCGAGACACCGAAATGGATGCCAATAAGATTCTGAATGGAACGTTTACTTTTAAAAAGTTGCCAAATGGTTCCATTGACGAGACCAAAGTGATCTGTGTGTTTTGTCGTTGTGAACTGAGCTATCATCATCGCAGCACGTCCAGTCTGAAATACCACTTGATGATGGCCAAACACACACACACACACACACACACACACACACAGCTGATGCGAATTCTCCGCCCCCTCGTCAATATCAGGACCTCGTCAGTATTTCTTTCACCCTTTTATTGATGGACAGTGTTACATTGTGTGAGAGATTATTTGCTCCAAGTAAGAATGTTTTAGTGTGAAATTGAACACAATATATGCCAATGTTGTTTTCAATAAAAAACATTTGCACAAAGCAAGCCGATCCACTTTTCCATGTTGATAAGAGCATTAAAATGAGAAAAAATAATGGGACAAAAAGAAATCAAGAGACATTTAGAATAGATAAAAATGTGCGATTAAATGCGATTAATCGCGAGTTAACTATGACATTAATGCGATTAATCGCGATTAAATATTTTAATCGTTTGACAGCACTAATATATATATATATATATATATATATATATATATATATATATGTGTGTGTGTGTGTGTATATATATATATATATATATATATATATATATACAATTATTAAAACCATTCCGCAGGTTTTTCCAAAAATTCAGCACAGAAATCACAAAAAAAGTCAGCAGATTGCGTGTGGCCCTGCTTATGACTTCTGTTTATATTTATGCTAATGTAATCGATACAATGATCGATTACATTACAATGAATTCCCATGGAAAGTTTCTAATATGGAATATTTCCAAAATTCCCCAGTTTAACTTCCCATGGAAATTTACCGGAAACTTTCCGGAAATTTTCCGCCCCTTTGCAACCCTAGTTAGGACACGGTGTAAGCCCTGTTTGTGAAACCATGCCTTTTTCTTAAATTAACAACAGTGTTTTTTTATGTCAAAATTACAAAAAGCGTTTAAAATAATGAGTTTTAATGATAAAATAATGTCCCACTGTATGTTCTTTCCCAAAATATTCTGTTTAAATGCATTGTAAATGCTGTTTAATGTTATCTTTGAGATGTATTCAAAAGAAGCCAGTGTCCTTCTACTCAGCAAATATATCAAGTCCAACATTATGGTGAAAAAATGAGTGTAGAGGCATTTCCAGAACCCTTTACCTGTCCAGACAAATTTTAGCATTGGGTTTTTATGAAGACATTTTAAACATTCTAGCCTAAATTTGTTTGTCTGCTTTCTTGTGTCTTCTCTCTCTCTCTCTCTCTCTCTCTCTCTCTCTCTCTCTCTCTCTCTCTCTCTCTCTCTCTCTCTGTTCCTCCTTGCACCCGTTGTTCCTCCATATGGTTATGTTGCGCTGACAGTGCAGAGCGCGGTGTTCGAGTGATGTAAGAGGGAGGGACCCTGCGTTTAATGCATCTACTGTGTTCCACAGTCTCTATTCTCCGGCATTGTCTCGGGAGACTTGCTCACACATACACACTGCTTTGGTCTCTCTCTCCTTCCCATCCGCCCCCTCTCACGTGCACACTCATGCACTCAGGCATACAGGCACACACTTTGACTGGGTAGCGTGGAGGATAAACCCACTCACCATTCCCGTCTCATCTCCCCTCCCTCTCTCTCTCTCTCTCGCAGTCGTTCCTGACGCTCGGCGGAGGCAATCTGGCTGCACACACCCAACTCTTCTTCAGCCTCGCCGAGCAGGACACACTGCATCAGGCATCGCAGAGGTGGGTAGTCAAGCAACTAGACGAGCTCTCTCTTTCCTCTCCTTCTCATCCTGCTCCCCACTTAAGCGTGAGTGTGTGTGTGTGTGTGTGTGCGTGTACCGGCGGGCGAACGGGAATCCTGTCTTTCGTCTCCTTGTCTCGGCATCTGCTTGCTGCGTTGAGAGGCATAACCATATTGCGCATGGAGTTATTCTTCCTGCCTGTTTCCCATTGTGCTCAATGATTAATGCATGCTGTCTCGGCTTAAATTAGCATTTGGCATCATAACAATAAAAAATTGTGCCTTGAAACGAGCGATATCTGTGAAATTCATTGAAGAATAAGCATTTGAAGGCTGAATATGAGCATCATGCTCTCACCTGCTGCAGTGCCCATCTGTTGCCCACAAATGCAGGCTTTACGCTACGCAGTCCGACATTGACAATACGTGTACTGTTACGGCTTCAATTATAGTAGGTGCTAGATAATTTTGCGACGATGTGTTATGATTTCTTTGAGCTGTCAGGGTATTATGAGTACCGTCTGCTGGAGAGGAAGTGGCTTTTCCTGTTAGGTTGTGTGCGGACAGTGTCGCTCACAGGGCCGATGCTGGTAAACGCAAGGAAGGTGGAAGTCGCAGGAATTTGGTGCAGCAAGTTTATAATGCCAGCTACAGCATTAAAGGAAAAAGGTGCTAGGTCTCTTGTTTTTTTTGTGTAAATTATGTCTATTTCTTTTGTATTGTGTTATCCCAACCATGTTTACAAGTCCTCTCTGGTCAAAAGGGATACAGCTGATGTTTTTTTTAACTTTTCGGTGTTCAACTGCATCAGTGATTGGAATGTATTATGCACAGATAGCTCATCATTTTCATAAGACATACTATTTCCTTGGTAATATACAAAATAAACTGCTGTCATATGGTAAATGATATTGCAAGTAATGCTTGTCTTATATATTCCTCTATGAAGTAGAGCTGCACGATTCCGGATAACTGAGAATCACGATTTTTTTTGTTTCAAACAGAGATCACGATTCTCCCATGATTCTGAACAAACAGCTTAACAAAATAACGTAATCTACCATTGATTCTGACTAAATGTTAATTGCTGCAGTCTATTTAAAATGTTTAATTGATGTTTAAAATTGTTTGATTGATTCAATGATTCATTACTGGATCAATCAGCGTTTTTGAACGAATCTCTTGAATGAAGGATTCATGACAAATACATTTTTTAAGTCACTTGTTGCCATCGTTTTAATCATTATTTGAAGCACCAAGTTACTTTCAAAAATTGATTTGCGTTATTTTGATCGCTACCGTAATCGTCAGTTTTTATCCAAACTGTAAACTTATTCTAGTACTTCTGTGATAATATGAACATTTGTAACACAGAAATAACGATACTGTGTCAGGGTTCCAGACTGCGACCAAATTGGTCGCATATGCGACCATTTTTTGAGAATGTGCGAGTTAAAATGTTATGTGGTCGCATTTGTGCGAGTGGACACTTGAGCAACAGAACGCCGTTGTATCAGCTGCTGCAGTCCGTAACTTATGTTCAAAATGAACGAGTAGGCTACATCATGAATCCATTTTCCAAACCGTGTTTTTGACTTATTCTGAATCACTACGGTACGCCTATAATAAGTGTTTATATTCGGACTATTTTATCCCGGGGTCGTCTCGGCTGCGGAGTAGCCCAGTGCCTGCGTGACTCGCCATAGACATTAACGGAGAGAAGTTCCGTCTACAATGTTCTTCCGCAAGACACGTGCAGTTTATTTATTGACGAACGTAGACGTAACGCGCATTGCACACTGATTGTGAAACGCGGCAATTACGAATTCACGAATTAAGGCATATAAAAATGGTCTCACGAAACACAGAGCCCCTTCCTCCTACGTCTTTTCAGCGGTTATATTTTCCTCTGTCGAGCGATTACTCTCATGATCGCTCGACAGAGGAAAAGGAAATTATTATAAAATGCAGAAGGTAAGGAGTGTGAGATTTCTGCTTTTTGTTACAACTATAAACTTTGATAACGAAAAATCTGTATCAGTTTATTATAATACTCTAATCTTTTAAAATGTAATGCATACATTTGAATGTTTAATGATTTTTAAAAGATAGAAAGATGATAATAGACAGATAGATAGATAGATGATTCAAATGTAAATAGATAGATTTTATATAATTCAAATGTAAAATGCTTAAAATTACAGATTAAAATTACTGTCCAAAATCCATGAAAATCCTGAAATTTGGCAATGATAATTAATATATTACAGGTATTTCTGCTGCAACCCAGAAAGCCTTTGCTAGCCTTGGTCCATTAAAACCACTATTCATCAGCATGCATTGATTAATCCCATGGCATGTAAAAAAAAAAAAAAAGGTGCGACCAAATCAGATGCTGTTGCGACCAACTGAGAAAGTTCGTAGCACCAGTGCAACCAGTGGAAAAGTTAGTCTGGAGCCCTGTGTGTGTTTGAAAAGACTGTTGGTAACGCTGTTTCACATGATAACTGCTTTCTCTGGGTCAGCGCCAATGCAGATTTGAATGTTCCAGTTTAATAGACACTGGTGAATCAATGTCATTTAATTACATTGCGTGGGTGTTTGAATCGAAATCACGATCTTTTAGCGATTAATCGAGCAGCTCTACTATGCAACATTGTAGTTTGTCTTTTGTAAAAAAAATCAATCAAAAGTCAAGAGATATAGTCAAATAAATCATTTGGTTCGCTTTAATGGTTTTTGAAACATACATGATGACCAGTATAGTCAGATTCCTGTATGAATTACTCACGTGAACCAGTTATTTTTATTGGAATCAGAAACGCTTAGCCTAATTAATATTTAATCCTGAAAAGTCCTAGAATCATTCAGTTCCTTGTAGTTCACATGCCTCAATGTTTACATGTCAAAATTATAATGATTAATATTCATAAAATATTGTTCATTAATGTTAGAACTGTAAAGAATTTTGAATGTCACTAAACATAAGCTAAAATTTCTAGGCACATAATCACTGTTATAATGCATTTAAGAAGTGAAGGCAATTATATTCTTAAGACTACAACACCATACAATGGCTTAAAAATTTGGCTTATAATATCTCATGTTTCAGTGTCTTTCTCTGTACTGCTTAATATGATTTATTGAGAATAATAAATAAAAAAAAGACAGGATGGTGATCTTTTATGTTATCCTGAGATACTGTCCAAAGATGGATGTGGATGAGAATGCTAAACGATGACAGAATGAGATGTGCTACCTAGTCAGATAATTTGAGATATGAATTATTTCATGCAGTTGTTTTTCAGCAGATTTGTCTTAATAGTTAGCGGACTGTTTTTCAAGCAAGCATGAAGGAAGCTCTGCATGTAGATTTAAGGTTCTCCTCGGAGAGAACGCCTTAACACTTCTCTCTAACCGTCCTGTGGTGCAAACGCAGAGCTGCTGTCTTGCTGCATTACTCATGTTTAGGAGTACCACCAGGGAGAAGCTGTGCATTTGCAGATCTGGGTAACCTACGGCATTTATCACACCTGTCTTCTTCGCAGGTGTGTGTGTGTGTGTGTGTGTGTGTGTGTGTGTGTGTGTGTGTGTGTGTGTGTGTGTGTGTGTGTGTGTGTGTGTGTGTGTGTGTGTGTGTGTTTGTGTGTTTTCATTTAGACCACCCAGTCATGTTGCCAAAGATTTTTTTAAGCATAGACTGGACAATCACCAAGTGGTATATGTGAGTAAAACTTGGCCAGGTGACAGTGATGTTTTTTTGGAATTTCAAAACAGAACACTTACTTATTGTTTTTCTGACTGAAGCAATAACAAATCAAAGAAATCCAGACTGATGCATGTCCTCAAAGTAATTTAAGATGCCAAAATGTGTTGTAACATTTCGTGGAACTTTTCTGGAACATAGTTTTCCTTTTTTGTCTTGAAGTCTCTTCAAACTAAACAGGAAGTTCAGGCAGAAAATATTGAAGGACTTGGGCCTGGTTACAACAAACCCCTTAAGCTAAGAAAAAAAATATAATTAATTATAACTAATCTCTAATTATGTCTTAACTTAAGGGGTTTGTCTGACTGTTGTCCATTTCTTATAATGATTTCATACTTTCAGGGGAGTGTTTGGGACAACGGTTTGAAATCATGCAGAACACATTCATGGTCTGTACATTTTCTCAATTCCCACTGCTTTTGTTTGGGTGAATTTTGGACCCCGGGACTATGAATTTTGCGTCAGGCCTATTTAAGAGGGAGTGTGAGACGGACCGTTCTCTCCACCTGTTCCCTGACTATATTAAGGACAAAAGTACTTTAGCATCGGCTGATAAACAGGGTTCATCCGCTTTAATGAATAGCAAATGGTTCAGCTGCATTAGAGATTGGGATCTTGTACATTTTTCACTGACCTACATTTGCATGTTTATTTCTATCCTAACTAGCACGTTAATTATGTCCAGCCTCATTTGCCTAGAGCCACGTTTCAGCTGAAATCACAGTAGAGTTAACATTAATTTAAAAAAGGAAATAACTTGTCTTATTACGACCAAAGCTTGCAGACAGCTAACTTTGGTTGACTCCATTATTGTTTCTACATTGCCTTATTGCCAAATAAGACAATAATGCAAAAGAGCTTAATATACTAATTAGGCACGACTCCGTTCTCTCCTCATTATTGTTTAACTAGAGCACACCCGTTTGCCCTTTTCTCTCTGTAGACAAACATCATGACCATATAGACTGTGCTATTGAGGCCAAGCATCGCTATAATTTTTCCCTGCTTATCAGCACTGCATCATCGTTGCCAATATATTGTGGGCCTCCTTTCAATAATGGAAGCTCTGGTTCTGATAAAGCACTAAATTGATTCTATTCCATTAACAGATTTTTGTCAGATCGCTGAATTGTCCCCTGGCCTCCCTATTCTTGTGCCGTCAAGACTTTTGTGGACCATTTTTCCTTGGGAATCAAGGTCATTTCATGGAAACATTTTCCTTTGAAACTTATTAGCATGTTTAATGCTTTATGAAAGTAAAATAGATCTTGCAACTCAATTGCAAAACAGTTATTTTAAAATGTTATGTAATTTAGGTCATCAGTGAAAAATGAGATGAGAGGGTTAGTAGTGCTAGACTTTGTGAGACTGTGTTGAAATTTCTTAGCCAGATGAGCATTGAAAACCTGAGTTTAAAAAAAAAATGTTATGATGTTGATATTAGTTGTAGCAATTTCCATCTCAATGTTTTTTGTATTAGGGTTATAGCCTAAGTCACTTGACAAATGATAAAAAAAAACGCCCCTCTGACATTACTTTTTTATTGTGAGGCATTAGGATTAAAGTTAGTCTAATATTTTGAAATTGTGGGATTAAAATAGTTTTAAAAATGTTAAATTTATAAATATCTTGTATGAATTACTAAAACAGGTGGGCTAATCTGTAGCGTTACATGCAGGTTACGTGATTACTAACCTATGAGCTGCACTGCTGTTCAAAAGTTTGGGGTCAGTTGGTTTGCTTTGAAAGAAATAGATTTTTTTTTTATTTAGCAAGGACGCATTAAATTGACCAGAAGCGAATTGCATTGCTACAGAAAATTTTCAAATACTGTAAATGTTTTTTTTTTTTTTACTTTCTATTCTCTATAGAATCCTGAAAAAAAACACCAGTGTCCACAAAAATTCTGATTTCAACTTTGATAAAAATATTAATAAATTATTTTGAGCACCAAATCAGCATACAAAAATGATTTCTGAAGGATCATGTGACACTGAAGACTTGAATAATGCCTGCTGAAAATTCAGCTTTGCCAAAAATAAATAACATTTGAAAGTAAATTAAGTAAATATTTCAAATTGTTATATTTCACAAGATTACACAACGTTTTTACTGTATTGTTTTTTATTTAAAACTTTGAATACTGGTGTGCATGCCAGGGGTGCGCCGATCTGATACTCGGTATGGGTATTGCTCCAATATACTACCAATATTTGCTGGATCGGGTATCGACCATCCAAATCCGATTCCGATATTGTAGCCTATGTATGTTATTGTTATACAACAAAAAAGGCACAAAAACATTATAAAGCACCATAATGTTTTCATGTACTATATTCCAAGTTTTCTGAAGCCATTACATATAGTTTTATGTGAGGTGCAGATTTAAATCGTTAAATTAATCTTCACCTAAGATAATAAGTGCACTCCGCTGCGGCTGTCAGTCATTCTCCATTCAGCACTCAAACAGCGCGTTGCGCTCGGGTACGACAGTCAACACGATGAAACTCTCTCCAAGATGATTCAATGTTCCTATTATTATACTGTAGATCTGTAGATAAAGGTCTATGGTTTGCATAAAAGGACATTAGGGACGAATGTCCCTAATTAGTCCCTAATTAGTGGTTTGCATAAAATGACTAATACACAAATTATTAGGACAACGTTCATTGTCACCTTTCTAAAAGATGTTTTTCACCTTTTTTAAATAGTTTAGTATACAGATGCTAAATTATTTTACTGCCATGTGTATTTACATTTGTCATATATATTCATCATATTTTGAATGAATATCTAGGCAGAGGCTGTCCGGATGGCCTTTGCTGCTGACTAAATGCTGTCCTGTATCAGTATCAGTCAAAGATGAAGAGGTCACATTTCATCAGCCAGGCCTCATTGGACAATCACATGTGTATGTGCTGCAGGGACAGCCTGAGGCAGGAAAGGGAAAGGAGGAGAATGCAAAAGGAAGAGAAGGAGGTAGAGAAAAGAGGATAGGACACCTACACATAAGGACTGAGAAAAAATTAATTCAGAAGGGAGAACTGGAGAGGCACAAGACTGTATGACTATTGCTGAGTAAAGCTGCTTCTCTGCTATGCAGTCGGTCTCTAACCAATCGCAGCTTTGCTGCGTGACTGAACTCCCCAATTGGATCAGCGTCTGTTTATGTTCTGGTGTGTGTGTGTGTGTGTGTATGTATCTGTGTGTTCGGGCACCTTTGCTCCAGTATGTCCTGTTTAAAAGGTGAGCAAGAAATTTATGTTATCAGTGATGCTGATGGTTTTGTTGATGCACTTTTACACTATCACGACACACTTGGTTATTGAAAGAACTATCTTACTGGGATTAGTTTGTACAGAATGCTGATTCATGCTAGAGATTATGTGCCATGTGTGAGCAAAACATTACAACTTTTCAGATCTTTTAAATGACTTCATGCCAGGCTGATATTTGGTCATTTTGATATCATCAGCATTAGCAGAAAACTGTGCCATGCTCTGCTGATTAACAGTCCTTAGTCAGCTACACTTATATAAGTGTAAAAAATTGAGAAAATATAAATAACATTTCTGCAGTTGTGGCATATAATGCGCATTCATTAGATTATATTTATGAAGTTATAGTATGTATCTGCATTTTATTGGCAATCAGCCACCTTGCTTTGTAGATATTGATCATTGAAAAACCCATATTTGTTGACCACTAGTGTACACTTTTTTTAAATGGCTCAAATCAGCATTACAGTATTTTGCTGGGGTATTAGTATGCACACACACACACACATGCAGATTTTTACATTAGTTTGCTTCAGCCCACACAATCTGCACTGCTGCCGTATGTACAACTGCAGCTGACGCCTGTTCAAAGGCTTGCACAATCACTCATAAGTGTCTCTGTACAAAACCCCAGCATGCACAGCAAACCTGAGCCACTTTAAAATCTTGTGTTAATCGCTGAACTGTAAATGGCTGTTTTTTATTTTTTGCTTACTACTCCCGAACCTGAAGCTCTTGTTCTGTGCTGCTTTCATATCTATACTGAAATGCGTGTGCATTTGTTGTTGTTATTTTTTCTGAAGCATATTGCAAGATGTTGATTAAGTGTGAAGATTAGCTTTTTTTTAAAAAGAGCAGTCAGGAAACAATGTCCTTCAGGCAAATGCATTGAAAACAGCACAGATCTGAGTCACATATTTGGACATGTATGTAATTAGACAGATGTGCCTTGTTTTTGTTCATGTGTTTATGGATGTTATAGATGTTGGGAGGGTCTTTTAGGCCGAGTGGCCAACACATTGTGTCGATCCGGTTAGAGTCGAGTGTAAATGATGTAACGTGTTCTCATGTTTATAGTATAATTTTGTTTTGTTTTGTTAGCCTATTGCTAATTGATTGTTCAGTCCCCTCAGTGGTAGATGTCATTTTGGGCTGCTTTTCCCAAAAACAAACTGCCGCCAATGGTCTCTGCGATGATCTAGAAAGGAAACACAATTCGATATGCAGGCATGCACACAAAACAGCAACCAGTCTGACATGGGTCATATCTCAGTACTGAATTGAGTCAGTACTTTCGTGGTATACAGCACTTTTAATAACTCTTATGTACTATCAAACATATAACACTTTTTATTTGGTCATCGCTTCACTCGGTGCTTGGCACTTACAGCAGGTGAGAAAGGTTTGCTTTGTTTCACACCGACCACGGACATAACGAATCCTCTGTATCCTAATGAAAATAATGCATTACAACTTTAAGTTCGAGATAATTAACTTTGATCATTCTAATTTATTATTTGAGACCTTTTTTTTTTGCTACTATTTTTCGCTGAAATGCCAAATTATGCAGGATCGCCAAAAAATTCAACATTTTGTTTTTTGCGTTGTATTCAGCGATCGCGGAATCATGAAAAATGGAGGGACTATATAGTGTTTCTTTAGTGTGTTTCTCGCTGTACTTATTCAAAGAACCTGTTCTTTATTTTAGCCTGACTACGTCAGACTTCCTACTTACGCTAATTTCATTTCGCTCCTGTAGTCAGTCTGAGATAGCAGCCTATCTTTCTGTTTTCCACCGGCCTGAAAACAGCCTGGCCAATCAACGAACAGAGGGCGGGCTGAAAGCCGTGACGTAGTCGGTAAGCGCCGTGTTTAAGATTAGGTCAGGGAAATCGAAAACGACCGCTGATATGGAGACGCGGATGCAATTCGCTCTGTTGTGGAGAATATTCCCGGCATTAGCAAACTGAAGCCCGAACACGAAGAGTGTGTATTAAACATTTTGAATGGAGGTGATGTTGTGGCCCTACTCCCTTTGGGAAAAGTTTAATTTATCAACTATTACCGATCGTCAGCGAGAGACTGGGGAGCCTTTTGACAGGTCAGTGTCTCTTTTCTTTTCCAGGTCT
Organism: Siphateles boraxobius; assembly: GCF_051911475.1. NCBI lineage: Eukaryota > Metazoa > Chordata > Actinopteri > Cypriniformes > Leuciscidae > Siphateles > Siphateles boraxobius. The sequence continues at coordinate 34,408,074 of NW_027509141.1, forward strand.
TAAATACCGTAAAACTTCAAATAATAGCCCGGGCTTTTATTGGCCCAAATCGTCGAACTGCACCGGCTTGTACTTGAGATAGGCGTCTAACTTATATGAGACAGGCCTTTATAGTTGAGATGTTGTTCATTGAGATGTTGTTCCTAGAGTCTATAATCTCTAAAAATCTCCAAATGCTCCACGTGAAACCGCGGTCTTCCGACCTCTTACTATCTTGTCGATTGATTTTTATGAATATGCGCGAGGGAGAGAGAGCAAGACAGCGCTCGTGTTGTTTGTAGACGTGGGAGTGCGCGCGCGCGGCCGGGGCTCTCTCTCTCTCTCTCTCTCTCTCTCTCTCTCTCTGCTCGTTTGTGCCCTGTCAAGCGCAGCAGTCATTCTATTACATCACTCACAGATCAAAAAAGTCGTTTACAGCCATGTTCACTCGGGTATTTCGCTCGCATCATCAAGTGTTTACAGTGGAAGTTCGATCATAGATTTGAGTTCGATGCATGATGTCTGTGGTTCGATGCGGCTGTGTTGGCGCATAACATGCGTCATAAACAAACTTATCTGATTGGCTTACGGGTAACCAATGATTTTAAACTTCAGTACGCGCCCCCTAGCGAGAGAGAAAACACTTCTCTATTATGCTATCCCAGACTCTGTGTACGAAGCAAAGTGAAGTAGCAGAGTCTGGTATTACCAGGCTATCTTTATTTACCCTTGTATTGCAAATAAGCAGAGACCGTGCTGCATACAGTTTGACTTTTTTATGATAGAGGCGGGTGGAGTTATGAGGTTTTATATACATAGAGTTTGATGATCCTATGGAGTTACGAGGTTTAGTCACATGTTCTTTTTTTAATACTTTTAAAATGGTTAAATATTTGCTAAACCCACAGACAGACAAAGAGTGTGACCAATTGTAATTATTTCTGGATATGGAGATACAACATTTCCACCCATCAGTGTTCTAAACATTTCTTGTCATATTGAACTGAATAAATACAAATAAACTTAATATAATTATTCATAAGTATTTAGCTATTACAAAATGCATTGCTTTTAAGGCTTATGGAACGACAGTCCAATGAATTTCTTCTCTCTTTTTTTTGTTTTTGAATTTATTGTTTAAATTAATCTTTACTGTCCTAAAGGAAAGAGCAAGCTCTTAGGCAGTTCTCATGTGCAATCATATAAAGCACATTAATCATAAAGTATCAGCGTGCTTGATGTATAGCAAAATTAGCCTAAGTGCAATGAATGTCTGGTGATATATCCACAGTGTTCCTGCGCCCCATGACGCTTTGCGCGAATTATGGGTGTAACTTCCGTTAAGCTGTAAACAATCAGTGAAAGACTAGCTCTGGGCGCAATAATATATTTTTAAACCGTGTACGATGACATTACATTATTCTACTTACCCTTCAACCATTGAACATTAAAAGGACATTTAAAAGTGTAAAAGCGTAAACAAGGTACTTTCAACAGACCATGAATAATCTATGAAAAAGTATCTTTCCACAGCAACATCGGCGGTAATCTGTATTATGTAACATACGTTGCCTTAATAATAAAAAAATGTTTTACTTCAGCATTGCGTGATACTATTTTAAAGTGATTTCAGTCATTTTGACAGATAATAAATTGTAAATTTACCTGTGAAACCAAACCTGGAAAGAGACGTGCAGGATTTGGGGAGTATTCCAGTGAATTGGTATAGGCTACATCGTAAATTAAATCGGGAGAACAGACCACAAATGTGCAGTATATGTTGACCTTTATCATACTATTACAGCGAAATTCAAAAGTAAAAACGAAAATAATCATGAGGAAAAGAATGCAGAGCTCTTACTATAGATATTCTTGTTATAACATGTCACGTTAAAATACCAAGTGTTACGTTATTCTGATGTTATTCTTAGATAAAACATGAAAGAAAACTGATAGCTCATTGAGTCAAACTGACGGATCAGCTTTATTTGTAGGGCAACCTTATGATTTGAAATGATTCGTTTCAGTCTTTTTGAATGGGAGTTCCCCAAACCGGAAGTGCCACCCATAATTCAAAACGCAGTAAGCTCGTCAGGAATAAGGTGGATAATGATGATTGCATTGTGAGATGCATCAGTGTTTTTTTGTTTTTTTTTCATAATGATGAGCTGGTTTAGTCTCTTTGTAGGTACCGTCCCAGTGGCATGCATTTGTCTATTGCTCGCCAGCTGTGGGTCAAGCTGCCTCACGTCTCTCTACCTTTATCACTGTTTGAATGGCTGTGCCTAGTCAGCTCTTTCCTCTAATCTCTCTTCAACTGCAGTTTTCTTTGCTTGCCTCTCCTCCCTCCTCTTCCTCAGTGTGTGTGTGCGGGACAGCTGCTGCAGGCAGGCTTTTTCTGGGGGCGGGTTTTTCAGACTGCTTACAGCACTCAGCACGGCGTGCTGCATTTGCACCACGTTTCATTAGTAATTCTGGACCATTCTCACAGTATTTCCCCCCTCAGTTAACAGCCGCATTCGTCAGAATGATATTTTAGCATCCTGAGGGGAAGATTCAGTCAGTTCCTGCTCACACAACAGCTACCAACTGGAACAACCAAAAGAACACCTAAACAAAACAAGACCAGGCAATTCTGAATTATTAAGCAGCACTGCATTTTGAGAGATACTGACGTGTCATTGTAAAAACAGGCTTTAATACGCCCTGACTTTCTCCACCACCCCTTCACGAAGATTACTTAACATCACTACGCTTATCTGGCTTCACTCCATGTTTCTGTTTATAAGTGCATTGTGTCGAGGACGTATGGATGACTGCTGATTTGTCAGTGGGTGCTCTAAGAAAGGCTCGGCAGTGTACCTGCATCAGTGTAAATCCTCCTAGTGATTTGACGATCTAAATGTTTGGACAGCTCGTGTTGTTTTGACATAGCCGGAGGTGTTTCATGCACATGAGGAGTGATGACTTCTCTCTTACACACACATTTAATCTGGCCTTTTTCCATGTGTACAGGTGACTTCTCTCTCACCGGTTTTATATCAGTGACTGTATTTGTCACAATAGCAAATGTTTTTTTTTAATGGGCAATATCTCAATTATGTTAGACTGATATTTGAAGCATATAATTAGGCCTTATTTATTAGGGCTGGAACTATACACCTATCTCCCGATTCGATACTGTCACAATACTTGGGTGCTGATACGACATGTATTGAGATTATTATTTATTTTTTTAAGTATTGCGATTCGATATTGGAATTTTGTTAACACTAGACCATCGGGAAAAGTTAAATCATAGGCTACACTTATACAGACTGTATATGATGTATAAGATGATTCATATTTACAAAAACATCATCACATCTTTCTGACTTTTATTTCAGAAGCATCATACAATACTACATTCTCTTCAATACATGATTCAATAACAAATACATTCTTTAACTGTCTCTTGTCGCCACTTAGTGGTGAAACAATGTAAACGATAAATGCGTTATTTTAAGCACCAAGTTTCTGCTGATTTCAAGCTGATTTTGATCGCTATCGTAGACATCAGTGTTCATATTTGAACTTTAAACTTTTATCCAAGTACTTCTATGATAATTTTAACTATTGCATCACAGAAATAATGATACTATGAGGTTGAAAAGACTATTTGTGAAGCTGTTTCATGACAACTCTCTCCAGGTCAGCGGCAGCGCCAACACAGCTTTGAATGTTGCAATATGATTTAATAGACAGACGAATTGAAAGATCGCGTGGGTGTTTAAATCTTTTAAAGATGAATCATGCAGCTCTATTGTCTTATCTCTCAGCATATGTGTTTCAGTGCTTTCAGTCTCACGTAGGGGTGTGCCGGTTTCAGAATTGGTGATGACGGTTATGCTGTGAGTCAAATGTGACGGTTCGTAACATAACCCTCGTCATCGTCCGTTAAAGCAATATAATCCACGAAAAAGAACTTTTGTTACTGGCGAGCTGTTTGTGATGCAGCTTTACTCTATTTAAGCACGCAGAGAAAAACATCTCTGAGAGAGCGCGAGTACTGAATGGTTTAAAATCGCTTGGATGTTTAAACTAGTAAGACTTAAAAAGACGTGCAAATGATAAACGTTAGTTACGATGCAATGCTGGCCCAATTGTGCAAGTGAATACTCCATCATGTCCCGACTCCTAAACGCGAGAGTGTAGTATCGCCACCTGCAGCGCTTGATGTTTGCCTTCTGCAAGTCATTTGAGAGACGAGAGAGAGAAGACTCAACACCGCTGAACGCTCGCGCTGTTTGTATTTGCGCAGAGCCAAATTTGTAAATTGCGTTTTGCAGAAAGTTTTAAAATGACTGATTTGATTTTATAATCTGTGTGGATTTATTTACTAATACAACCAATTTACAATAAAATACTATTTCAGTCATTCTACTTCAGTTTAATTTAATTTCAATGTGAAAATTGTTTAAAAGTATATCTTAGCTGTATATATATAGCTATATCATCAACTAAAGTTAAATAATATTTGTGCATATAGCCTATAGTTTATTGTGAGTAATGTTGCATGTAGCAATGTTCAGGGAAGAAGGAGGTGGGAACCGGCGAACAATCAACCTACTTTATTTAAAATAAAACAAACAAACTAAAAAGAACCGCCAGCAGCCCCTCGCGGACGATTGCTGGCTACCAAAATAAAACACAAATAAAAACCGCCAGAAGCCCCTCGCGGAGGACTGCTGGCTACCGAAAATAAAAATACAAATATCAAACAAAACACAGGCCTGTTCCTCTCTCGATCATCAACGTCGTCGCTCCTCCTTTATGCTTCCGCTCCTCCGTCAGAGATGCGAGACCGGTGTGCTTCACAGGTGTTGCTCATTAGCAATCGCACCACCGGCCTCGCGCCGTTCTCTCACGTCCCTCGGCCGTCCTGTTCGCCACATTGCATTATGAGTGTTTGTATTCTTAGAGGCAACCAAGTCACATCCTTTAGTAGTAGCAAAGAGTATAGAAGTACCAAGAGGCGAAACTCAATAGAACGTTCCATTGCAACTAACACGCCCATGCGCAGAGCTGCAGTTCCGCCATTTTGGACTGAACGCAACACAGCTGTCATAGAATTGAACGATACCGGTTCCAATTCAAAAGCGGTTAAGGGAACTAAATAGTAGTTTCTAGTTTTTAATATCTCCATAGCCTAAACTAAATGTTCAACAAAATAATGTTTATGGATCGGGTTATAATTAAACAATTTCGTCATAGAGCACGAAGCTGTCAAATAGGCTATTTACCCAATAACTTTTGGGGATAACTCCCGTTTTCATACACTTCACAATTTTACAACACCTAACAGCCCATGTTCCTCATGAAATGATTATCAAAACATTGAACAAGCCAAAACACAATGAACAGTGAGTTAGGTGAAAGGGACAACACATTAGTCAAGAGAGAATATTTAATAGTAATAAAAGATCATCACAAAATGAACAGTAATAAAATTAGTGACGGTAAGTAGATCACATCATTTCTGGCTGCATTAACTTACACACAACAAATCAAACATTGTGCAAGTAAAGTGCACACATTTACTACAAATAGAATGGCAATGGTAAGTATATTAGCTGTTATGTTTTAGTCTCTAGTTTTATTATAATTCATCTTGACTGATAAAAAAACTTTGTGCAACACATGTTACATTTGATACAGAAAGAGAGAGTTAATGTGCAGATTTACAGATGACTTGGCTTTAAAAAAAATTCTGTTACGCTTCTGTTTGGGCTGTAACGTTAAGAGTTGTCGATTTTTGGTCTGTAATATATGATGGATTCTGACTCTATTGAATAGTTTCACCATGTATACAAGAGAGTTTTTGCATTCTTCCTAGTCACACAACTTCCCTGCACTCATGTTGTACATCCATATGCCGCTATTTACGTATGGAGACGAACGTACGCTGCTCACTTTAACGTTAATAAAAAACCTTTTCTACTTTACCTCTCTGGATCTTTGGGGAATCTATGAAATGCTAGTTGATTGGTTGTACACTGGTAGTTGTTGCAGTTGATGGCAGAACACTGTTTTCTTTGTTTCCAATTATTTCCAGACATAATGCTGTACAGTTGTGCTAACAGTAAAACCGTTGGTTCAGTCCAAAATGGCGTCAGCGCGACAGCAGCGCCATCTAGTGATTGTTTCCAAAACGGCAACGGAGTTTCGCCTCTTGATACGTCTATACTCTTTGGTAGTAGAGAATATTTTGACCATACGGTAAATATGAATTTTAGATTTTAGATCTAGTTTTAAAATAAGGCTGTAAGTTGTGTCATCATCCCCTGACTGCAATCACTGCTAACTGTCCTTCTCATGCCTTTCTCCTCTCCAGACAGAAAGATATTGATCTCAGGGCTATTCTTTACATTTCTGAGTGTGCCACAGTGCACAGTTATTTTTAATCTTTCCCCGCCTCCTCAAATGCACACCTATGCAGAACCTTATCCCCGCCTTCCCTTTGTATCAGTGATTCCCACATATCTGCATTTCCCTTCACCCTTCATGAAGCACCACAAAGCACATTGAAGATCTGTGACCTTTCAGAGCGCTGCACGCTCTAGTGGACAATCAGTATGACACAATACATCATGCAGGGCTGATTCAACCATCTTCTAGATTACCAACAAAGGAAGGCAGTCAACTTTGTGAAGTAGGCGTCATGGTGTATTCAGATTCATCTGAATACTTCACCTTTGCAGCAGTGCTGTTAGCACTATGGCTCTCTGCAAGGCCAGCGGGTTGAGCAGAGCACATCTCTGAAGTCGACTGTGCCAAATGCAGGGGAGTAAAGCTGGCACAGCGTGAGTCTGTGTTTTCGGTGAGATGGAAATGAAACGGAGGGTGAGAGCCAGAGAGGGCTTCCCCGGCCTTACTGCCGCAGTACTGAATGGAAAACATATTGTAGATCTAAGCCGAGTAGAGTAGTTAGAGCATTTATTGATCTAACCAGCTCTCTGACATCTTCTTACCATTTGTACATTGAGATGTGAGAGGCATTTGTGATCGAAGAACATTTTTAATGTGAACATAATTGTGTAAATCAAGCAAGCAGTTGTGTAGATTCACTTTTTCCTATGTCCATTTTATTTTACTTAATCATCTATTAATTCATTAATGTATGGTAATGGAAATTATAAGGAATTTTGGGATTTTCTTTTAATTATTATGTTCGTGGTTTAAAAGTAATTGATTTTTTTATCATATATAATGTAGTTCTTAGTTTTTTTGGCAGCTATATTTTATTTTTGTAAATAAACTGTCATTTTATTATTTAATATTTTACAGTAAATTTAAGTATTTCGAATGTAACATAAAACATTAATAGTTAGATTTAGATTTTTGAGTCTTTTGACCAATGCAAGTTGTATGACAAGCTTTATGCTTGTATGCAATCAGCAGGGACAATGTAATAGAAAGATGTGTTGTCAAGTGTTGTTTTGTGCCCAATTTATCTCTGTTATCACAATCATTTATATTACCATTTACAAAAGAATGTAGATGGTCAAAGAAAACGGTTGTTTTTATAACAAATGAAACTGTTTCTTAGGTACCAACCTTGCTCATTGGTAGATGCTAACTTGTTCACTCTGTCTCAAGATGAAAGTCAGAGCCAATTGCGAGGTCACCTCTGTCTCCAGCGTAGTCAGATAAGATAGACTGAGACCATAAAAAGGGCTATTTATGGATTAGTAGAGCTTTATACGGCATCGCCTTTAGGGACCAGTATCTGGACATCTGTTTGAGCCCAGCCGTCACTGTCTGCTGCAGGATGAAATCCACATAGATTAGATGTTTGTGTCACACAGACCTTTCACTGAAGTGATTCAAAGGCACTATGGGACTTGTCTTAAGTTGGAGAGGACATTAACAATGGTTTATGTTCAAGGACGTAAAAATCCACTTTATTAAAGGCATGTTCTGTGTCAGTTAATGTAGAAGAATTTTGACTCGTCCTTTTCTTTGTAAATGTTTACAGTAATGCATTCAACGAGAATTTCAAAGCATAAATGTGAAGCTAATGTGGAAACAAATTTCCTCTCAAGGACAAATTAAAAATTTATATCTAAGCTAAAAAAAACTAAGCATCTTTTTTTATTATTAAACTGGTTTACTGAACAATTACTGAATCATTAAAAGTTTCTTAAGGATAAAAAAGTTACACATTATAATATTAAAGGTTAACAACAGAGCTGAAACTATTAGCCTAAATTTAGTTAATTACAGGTCCTTCTCAAAAAATTAGCATATTGTGATAAAGTTAATTATTTTCCATAATGTAATGATAAAAATTAAACTTTCATATATTTTAGATTCATTGCACACCAACTAAAATATTTCAGGTCTTTTATTGTTTTAATACTGATGATTTTGGCATACAGCTCATGAAAACCCAAAATTCCTATCTCAAAAAATTAGCATATCATGAAAAGGGTCTCTAAACGAGCTATTAACCTAATCATCTGAATCAACTAATTAACTCTAAACACCTGCAAAAGATTCCTGAGGCTTTTAAAAACTCCCAGCCTGTTTCATTACTCAAAACCGCAATCATGGGTAAGACTGCCGACCTGACTTCTGTCCAGAAGGCCATCATTGACACCCTCAAGCAAGAGGGTAAGACACAGAAATAAATTGTGGCGTGGCATGGAGTCAATCAGCCTGTGGCACTGCTGAGGTGTTATGGAGGCCCAGGATGCTTCGATAGCGGCCTTAAGCTCATCCAGAGTGTTGGGTCTTGCGTCTCTCAACTTTCTCTTCACAATATCCCACAGATTCTCTATGGGGTTCAGGTCAGGAGAGTTGGCAGGCCAATTGAGCACAGTAATACCATGGTCAGTAAACCATTTACCAGTGGTTTTGGCACTGTGAGCAGGTGCCAGGTCGTGCTGAAAAATGAAATCTTCATCTCCATAAAGCTTTTCAGCAGATGGAAGCATGAAGTGCTCCAAAATCTCCTGATAGCTAGCTGCATTGACCCTGCCCTTGATAAAACACAGTGGACCAACACCAGCAGCTGACATGGCACCCCAGACCATCACTGACTGTGGGTACTCCAGTGCTGCTTATCTGTGGCCCAGGTCAGGCACTTCTGCCGCTGTTTTTGGTTCAAAAGTGGCTTGACCTGGGGAATGCGGCACCTGTAGCCCATTTCCTGCACACGCCTGTGCACGGTGATTCTGGATGTTTCTACTCCAGACTCAGTCCACTGCTTCCGCAGGTCCCCCAAGGTCTGGAATCGGTCCTTCTCCACAATCTTCCTCAGGGTCCGGTCACCTCTTCTCGTTGTGCAGCGTTTTTTGCCACACTTTTTCCTTCCCACAGACTTCCCACTGAGGTGCCTTGATACAGCACTCTGGGAACGGCCTATTTGTTCAGAAATTTCTTTCTGTGTCTTACCCTCTTGCTTGAGGGTGTCAATGATGGCCTTCTGGACAGAAGTCAGGTCGGCAGTCTTACCCATGATTGCGGTTTTGAGTAATGAAACAGGCTGGGAGTTTTTAAAAGCCTCAGGAATCTTTTGCAGGTGTTTAGAGTTAATTAGTTGATTCAGATGATTAGGTTAATAGCTCGTTTAGAGAACCTTTTCATGATATGCTAATTTTTTGAGATAGGAATTTTGGGTTTTCATGAGCTGTATGCCAAAATGATCAGTATTAAAACAATAAAAGACCTGAAATATTTCAGTTGGTGTGCAATGAATCTAAAATATATGAAAGTTTAATTTTTATCATTACATTATGAAAAATAATGGACTTTATCACAATATGCTAATTTTTTGAGAAGGACCTGTGTATGTTTTTTACTCCAATTCGTTTTTGAAATAGAATCATTTACGCACTGGCTGTAAATAATCATTAACATACATTAAATAATCAAGACAATACTAACAGGTTAAGTAAAATATAATTAATATATAGGCTAATATAGTGTATGTATTTAGCGAAAGAGTTAATTTCTCCAGCTGACTAACAAGCTGTAGACACTGAATGACTTGCCGTAGGTAAGTGAAATGCTATGTGGGATATTGTTTACAAGCTGTTTTACTGATGTCTTTCCGCCGTTGAAATTACGTTTATTATATCTTATAAAGCATAAATTTAACCAGTTTCAATGTCAACAATTTGCGACAAGATAATTGCTGACAAGACCGGCAACACGACAAATCTGATGAAGCACTTGACCGTGCACAGAATCAACTTACGAAAGTTGTTCCGTCTTCAACTGCAAGAAGAACTGGAGCGTGTCACAAATGAACCGAAACTCAGCATATAGAATACTTGCCTCTCATGAGAAATATGCCAATAAGCTTGAAATGTGTCCTTGCTATTTTTTCTTGACACATTCATAATCATCAGGCTACTTTAGCCAGTGCTTCGCGGCAAGCTATATGTGTGCTGAGCGCGAGGCATAATCCCACCCCCAATTAGCCTATGTTCAATTCAATTCACATTTATTTGTATGCCGCTTTTCACAATACATATCGTTTCAAAGCAGCTTTACAGAAAATGCCTGTCTACATGACAATTTACAGTGATCTGTTATCAGAGGTGTGTGTAAGTAATGCATTTCAGAAATGTACATATACAAATCACACAGCTAACAATTTATTAATTTAAACAATGTATTAATTTAAGGCAGAAACAATGAGCTCATTGAAGTAAAGAATGCATGTTGTTAAATGATTAGGATATATAAAACATTTTTGCATTGGTGCTTTTTTGGAGTCTCTGAGTCTGTAAAAAAAAAGTCAACAAACTGAAAAAATAAAACCAATGTGTTTTTTGTGCGTGCGTGCATATGCATGCATTTGTTATATGTATGCATGCACAAATTTTTTTCTCTTATTTTTTTTTCCTCTGTAAACTTTATTTTTCTTTTTAACAATTTTCTATTTTTCCCACTGTAGTGTCGGCATTATACCTGCATTACAGTGTTGGACATTTTCCCAGAGCCCTGCAGGGAAGTTATGTAGGTGACACCAGTACTCAGTTTGTTTGGCACTTCTATGGTGACAACCGTCACACTGTTTTGCTCTAACAATTCCTATTCCCCTAAATACGGAACGAGTCCCTTTGGTGATTGTGTCATCCACACTGCTGGGACCACTTCTCCATCAAGGCAGGAGTTCTGCTGATGACCTTTCTTTCGTCTGGCACACCCTTTGTGTGTCTCAACATGGAGAACAGCAATCAGGCTGTTGCATGCATGCCGAGTCAGCTGACCTTTGCAGTCATGTGCCGTGCTGGTTCTGTTTTCATGCAAAAAACACTACTTCAACACTCTATTAACTTTAGGATCACGGTACGTCCAAATCTAATCAAACACATGTCCGTGATCGCAGTCTATTTCACTAGGTCAAAAGCACCATGCACCTCATCCATGGTCAAAAGTGTCCTTCATCCTCCGAATCTAGCATGTCATCATGGTACCCCTGTTCTCTGTCAAGCTCCTTGCATCCCTGACACTTATAACTTCCCCACATTTCTCTCTTTCTCTCTCTCCTCATTTATGCAGTTGTATGTAGAAGTGGAGAGTCAATTTGTGTCCCCCTGTGTAAAACTCTCAGTGCTGTAATCCGCTGAGTGCACCTTGCTTTGGTTTGAGCGTTAGAACAGTAAATCTGAACACAAGCTGTGCTGCAACTTTCAAAGCCTGAGTCTGCTCTCTTTCTGCAGCACTGCAGTATCCCAGCTCTCACGATACCAGCAGCCGGGTTACTGTATCACTTTAGCAATAATGAGCTGCCAACAGAAGCTAGCATTTTTTCTCATTCTTACATAAAAGGTTTTGATCAGTACTTTTTATCACTATTGATTTGAAGTCAACTAAAGATGTTAGAAGCAATGCTTTATACTAAGATTTTTGATTCCAAAAATGCAGTTTAAATGTCTTCTGAATTATAAAACATTAAATATCAGAGCATAGTTTGTGATGTTTATTTAATTTTTTTCCTTTTTATCCTCTCTCTACCATTTCTTCCTCTATCTAGTAATACTAGAGATGCTCCGATCAGCATTTTTGGGGCCGATCACCGATTACGATCACCAAAATCATGATCTGCCGATTGCCGATCACAGAATGGCAGGGGAATGGGAATCTTTTATCTATAATCTAGCAGAGTTTGCACCATTTGTAGAAATGTGTTTATTTAATTTTATTTAGAAAATGAGATGTCTTAAGGCTACTGTAGGCCAGCTTTCCCAAATAAGGCAGAGTAACATTAAATTATTCCAAACAAAGAGGGGTCAGGCAGACCAACACACATCAGATCAGCCTAATGGGAGGGGATCAAGTTACACTTAGGCATATTTGGAAATTGTAGCCTCTTAATACACCCACTACATTTACTAATTGGCAACAAAATGTACAACTTGTTACAACAAAACTGGCTACTGATAAAAGGACAAAACTATGGCAAGTTTTTTCTGTTATTATTATGAACGTCTGATGTAGTTGAGCATAATGCTCTTTTATGAAGTTACTTCATTAAAGGACATATTTAATGAGATTATGCCTGAAAAGGTTTTGGATTTTTTATCATATGTTCATTTAAAAATATATATTGTATAAAATGACTTCGTTTCGTTTTGGTTTATTGTATTTATATGATATTTGTATTTTTATAATTGAATTTTTGCCATGGAAATAGTTTTGAATGCTGACATGGCATTAAATAAAATAATCTGAATCTGATATAGTTGAGGAACCAACTACGTTAGATCAAAAAAAATTAAATACCACCGCCACTTTTGAAACATCTCGCGTTAGGGCTGGACGATTTTGGCTAAAATTATAATCGCGATTAATCGAACAAGTTACCTCGATTACGATTATTGAACGATTATTTTAAAAAATTCTTTCTCATGTGTCACTGGCAAGACTTATACTGTAAATATGTTCACGGTTATTTTTTTTAATGAAAGAATGCATAATCCTATCTTTGTGATTCTAAAATAAGGAAACACACAGATAGCTTTTAATGCTTACTTAATAAATATTTCAAACAATTGAATCAAACAAAGCATACAATGCTTGTAATAAAAACGTCTTATAAAAAAGTAATTAAGTTTTAATGTAAAAAGAAAGTTTCCTAAAAGTGTAGAAAATAGTTCTTTTTGTAAACAAAATAAATTATTGTAAATATTGCCATCTTAAAAGTAAAATATAACTTGTATAAAACTAAAAAAACTTACCCTTTTCATATTGTGTAGCATTTGTAAATGCTTGTGTTATCGAAACCTGCTTTGTGGAGTGGAGGCACTTGTTGCTGGGCGTTTGTCAGTCTCTCTCTTTTTTCGCGTGTTTCTTTGGTACAAGCGGCTCCTGTTGCTGAGTTGACTCAGTGTTTTAGTTCCCTTTCACACAGAGATTCTGGAAAATACACGGATAAAGTGGCCCGGGATTTGACCCGGGTTCGTTTGACTTTGGTTCATTCACACTGCCAGTGATTTTCCGGAATCAAGAGAGTGCGTTCACACAGACACACACAACCCGCAAAGACACGTGACATGTCCAGGTGGCGTCTATAGTTTGCTTATGAGCTGTGATTTCTCTCGAGAAACCACGCTTGTGCATTTTTTTTCTCTGATTCGACCATAAACTAGCGCATTACGAACCGTTTCACGCTGGCGAACGATCCCGGCTTAGCGCCATGATTACGACACGGCATTGATTATGGCTTTTGTTCACACAGCGCGCGTTCCGGGACTGAACACGGCAATGTTACTATGTCCCCAACCTGGCATCAATCCCGGGTCGTGTTTGCGTTCACACAGAAGGTGTTTGTTCTGGCAATTTCCCGGGATCAACGCGCTGTGTGAAAGGGGCTCATGTTGCTTCAATGTCGCATACTGGACGGGGCGGAGTTACATGACTACACACGCGGTAATATGTTTTAAGGGGAAAGTACATTAACACACAGTGGGCGGAAATATTAATAGGATTAAAAAACCGAAATAACCGACATGTCAAAATTACGTCGGTTATAGGCTCTGAATTTCGGTTTCGCTTATTTTTCGATGAATCATCCAGCCCTATCTCGCGTCACAAATGTACCAATACAAATAAATAAAAACATCTCCATTTAACTCAAAGCATTCATTTTGTTCATTTATTAAATAAGAGGCGATCTAGCACTGAAATGTTTTTTTTTATCAAGTGATCAAAGTGCTCGTTGCCGCAGCGATCAGTGGCGCAGATACCGCGTTCTGTTGTGGCTCGCGCGGTGCACGGTCTTCACTCGGACGCGCGCTTCAATCCGCTGGGAGACTCCCTATTCGTTCCGGTGAAGGAGAACTCATGTTGCCACTGCCAAGCTCCACTCTGCTGTTGTGTGCCCGTGCGCCACGCATGCAGGTGGGAACAAATTGCGCGAGTAATTTACGTCACGTGATCGGCTTTTTTGATCGGCGCTTTTGGGCTTCGCCGATCAATCTATTTTTAGCAAATATCGGCCGATCATGATCGGCGTCCGATCAATCGGAGCATCCCTAAGTAATACCACAACTTTGACAGTTCACAATGAGCAGTATAAACATTTTCTGGACATCAGACCTTTAAAAAATCCCAATTGGTGCTCAAGCATGATGGATGTGCCCGTATGTATAAGTAAATGTCTTTATTTAATTAAATGTCATAAAGCAGTATTTTGCCCCCCACCCCCACCCCCTCCTCCACCCCTTAAAATAATTGTATGTTGCATTTTAACTGTAGATTTAATACTTTTTGGCACTTTCAGCGGTTTTTAGGAGTGATGAATATTAGGGATGCATGAATATCAAAGCGTGTGTTGAAAGATACAGTACAACTTTCCAAAATGTATCATGTCTCATGTATTCTCTCATTCAGTGTTTCAACTGTGGAAAGAATTCAATAAAACAGCTTGTGAACAACGTACTTAACATTGCATTTACCTTAGGAAAGTCATCCGATGTTCACAGTTTGTTGGTTAGCTATATAAAAAACAACACTAGAGAGGAGCTTATTTACTGTTAATTATATATATGTTTAAATGAATTGAAATTAAAGTCAAGTGCAACAGAGTTGTATGCAAACATTTCAGTTTTTATTTGGGTGTAATTATTATATCTGAAAATAAATCTATAATACCGCTGTTGTTAATTGCAACCAATATTATGAGAGGGTTCTCTGTATAGTTTGCAGCATTATTTGGGAGAAATTGTTTTCCATAAGAAAAAACAAATCAGTATCGTCTGAGAAATGTAATATCAGTGGATCTCTAATATAAAGCTTAGTATCACATTGAAGGTGATCTATTTATAGCCTATCTGAACAATATTATTTGCAACATGAGCACTTTGTGGGCTAATGAGGACTTACTGTTACGGTCACCTGGTGACTCCTCGCAGTTACTCCACTGATGTGTGACATCACCTCTTTACTACACTGCATACAGTGCCCTTCTCTCACGAGACACATCCATCAAGCGTTTCCAGCTTAGCATGATGAAAGAGGTGGGCAGGCAGCGTAAAATGAGTCTTTGGGAAGTGAAAAGACCTTGTTCCTGGTGTCAGAGCGCTGGTATGTGGAGATAGATGGGAGGGACAGTCACCTTGATAAACAGTACAGAAGCACACAATAATGTGTTCTTTACGTCTCCTTTAGCAGCACTCGTGTAAGAGTAAGAAGTGCTGAAATGAGAGGTGGCCATATAGAATGCTGGTGTGTGTGTGTTAAATGCAAAGGTGTTTGTTAGAACCTCATAAGGGCCAATAAACTCCTCCAGTTTGGAAACAGGGCATTTCGCCCTCCTACCTGCCTGGCCCTGTGCGGAGGAAGCTGTTCGATGCACTCAAACGGTCACTGGAAACATGAAACAATTCTAAAGTTATTACAAGCCAGTCCCTCCAGAAAAACGCGATTATGCGATCGCATGATTTAGTGCATAATCAGCCAAAGTCCGCATACTAATGCAGGGGCCACATTTTTTTCAAATACGCCGTACTTTCGCCACATAAATTGCCGATTTCCGGGCAAAATATGTGGGGCTTGCATGATTTCATAATCCCCGCATTTTCGTTGCAAAAAAGTCACTATATATCTTAGCAGAAATTTGAAAAATGTTGCGTTTGCTTCACACAAGAGCAGCCATATCCCCCTGTTGCCATGGGAACGTTATGAAGTGATGTAATTACGCGACGTGAACATCATCGAAAAGCTGTAAAACAGGAGAACACTTTAATTTTTTATATTTTATTTATTCATTTTAACAGAAGTTGTAGCATATTCCTTTAGTAAAGCTACAGAACTTGTTTGACTCATCAATGTTTTGTAAGTTTGATGGTTTTATTTAAGTCAGAAATAAAACAAGATGAGAACTGAAATATTCCAGCACTTTCTGTGATGTAGTATGCTTGCTTATCATAGGAAGTAATAAGAAATGACTCTTTACATTAAGTTAGTAGCCTAGTGAGAACAGTGTGGCTGGGAATCACTTTTTTTTTTCTCTTTTTCATGAAACTGCAGTTTTTGCAAGTTCCTGCAGTTTTTGCAAGTTCCCGCAATTTCATCGCATAAAATTGCATAAATATCCCGCATATTCCATCGCATTTTTTAAGAAAACGGGCCGCATAATCAAGGATTTTTGCCCGCAACTATCACAAAACAACTCTGCGTTTTTCTGGAAGGACTGACAAACTGTTTTACTGATGTCTTTCCGCTGTTGAAACACTGATTGAGCGATTACACGAGATATAATACGTTTCAGTAAGTTGTACTGTATCTTTCAACATACCTTCAGATGTTCATTCATGTTTATTAGGAAGAGATGATCATGTTATCAAGAATTAT
This sequence comes from Siphateles boraxobius, assembly GCF_051911475.1. NCBI lineage: Eukaryota > Metazoa > Chordata > Actinopteri > Cypriniformes > Leuciscidae > Siphateles > Siphateles boraxobius. The sequence goes on from NW_027509141.1 coordinate 34,424,904, forward strand.
TGACGACACTCTATATAACAAAGTATTTGCTGTTTATTATTTTTTCAATAAATTAGGCTATAATTTAATAATTATGTATGTAAACACTTCAATTGTTTCGAATATAAAATTTTGATCTTATTGGAAGTGGTGGTGTAGACCTGAAATAATAATGTAAATGCTTGAATCTGACATGTTCTTAGTATAATTTAAAAATACCTTGTGTGGACATGCTCAGTACCGTGATGCTTATGTTTACATGTTTTACTTCATATGAACGTGCGTATGTTTATTTACGCCTCATGTCTTATGAACTGGTTTTTGAAAGAGACTGAGTATTTACTAAACAGTTGCCAAAAACATTCATTCTGAAATTAATGTCAGCTTTCTTTCTTTTTTCCTCTGTATTACTTTCACTTCTCTCTTCTCTACTTTATACAGCCCTAGTTCCCTTTTTGTCTCTGTCTTACAACCATTATCTCTCTGACTCTCTCTCTGTCATTATCTTTCTGCCTTGCACTATGGGTACTTACTCTTAATGCAATAGGAACACAGTGTCTTTTAGAAGCACCGTAGCAAGGGCAGGACAGAAGGGTGTCAGAAAGCCGCCTGTCATTCACACTATCTGTAAGCCATGGATCTCACTTCATGTGTGTGCAACGCGTTAAGTAGTATGTTAAGACCACATAAGTGCTGATAATACAAACAAAACAACACTTTTTTGTAACTATTATGTTTTTGTTTGTTTTAAGAGTTACTCTGCTGTGAATGTGTAACTTTAACTAGGCCTACAATTGTTATATGAACAACCTAGTCAGTAATTGTACTGATTTAAGTATGCATAATACAATTTCTCGATGTAAATTACTATGAATTGAAGTTCAGTCGGATGTTAATTCATTAATTGCTTTAGTGGATTCAGTGACAAATTAGTTTGAATGATTCAAACTGATAACTTGGGAGTTTATGAATCTTTTTGACCATCATTTTTAAAAAAAATCATAATTTACATAATCTACATTGGTTCAATCTTTATACAACCTCAGTACTCAACTGCTAATGTAAATTCAAAAGCAGTAAATTCAGCAGCTCAGCATTGTGTTACACTATCATTTCTGTGTATTATGGGTTAGCTGCACAAACAAATTTCTTTGTTACGATCTCTTTTGGTGTATTGGCCATGTTCTACTCATCATCATCATCATCGTCATCATCATTTACCGTTGTGCATTATCGCCCTCTAGTGGTGTTAATGCATTCTTACAGTGCAATTGCAGCACTGCAGTGCTGCTCAGATTTGTGTTGTATATTAATGCACTCTAGCATTTGCTGAAACGTTCATCTGCGTTTGTGTTTTTCAGAGGTCCTGTAAGGTGAGAGACAGACGTGTCGGTTGACAGGAGAGAGAGAGAGACCCCTTGGCAGCCTGGCCACACCCCCCACTCTCCCGTTCCCCATGTATCCAGAATCGACCACAGACTCTCCCGCCCGCCTCTCGCTCAGACAGACAGGCTCCCCGGGCATGGTCTACAGGTTTGTACGCACTCTCACACACACATTCACACCTAAACAGCTGCTCTGAAGCCACAGAGGTGTTATTAACCTCAGATTGTGCTGTTGCATCGTTCATTTATGCTCATTTGTGTTTTAATTAATTTTTTGAGTCCATCCTCGCTGCATAAACCATAAACTCAGGGTCTGAAAAATTTGTAAAAACTTATAAATGTGTTAGAATAACAGTTTATTAGCACTTTTTAAACAAAAAATCTTTTGTAAAATTACACTACTGGTCAAAGGTTTGGGTTTTTTAAAAGATGTCTCTTGTGCTCACCATGGCTGCATTTATTTGATTTTAAATACAGTAAAAAAAGTAAAAAATATTGTTACAAATTAAAATGACTGTTCTGTTTTAATATTTTCAAAAAGTAATTTATTCATGTGATGCAAAGCTGAATTTTCAGCATCATTACTCCAGTCTTCAGTGTCACATGATCCCTCAGAAATCATTCTAATAAGATGATTTGCTGCTCAAAAAAACATTTCTGATTATTATCAATGTTGAAAACAGTTTCTGCTTCATATTTTGTGGTCATTTCTGTCAGGATCCTTTTATGAATAGAATGTTCAAAAGAACAACGTTTATTTAAAATAGAAATCATTTGTGACATTATAAATGTCTTTTTCACTTTTAAGAAATAATATGCATCTTTGCTGGATAAAAAGTATTAATTTCTTTTTTAAAAAATCTTCATGACCCTATACTTTTGAGCAGTAGTGTAAAGCATGGCTTTAAAGCATGACCAGTGTTGGACTTGTGTTTTTAATTAGCCTAATAAGTTTCCCTGGGTTAGATGGTATTATTTAAACAAACTTTCTGCACTTCATCAGGTTTATTTAAGTATTTATTTAATTTGCAAGTCACCAGAGCTTCAGACTCTCTCAGAAACTCTGTGTGTAGGACGCTCTGAGAAGTGTGACACAGGTCACACATTAATGCATGAAGTGTGAGTCTGTTTCATGTGTATCTAGCTCAAAGCTTTAGAGAGCAGATGAGAGTCTGAAAATGAGCCACACTGTAAAAGCACCTATTGATTATAAATAAAAGGTTTAAGACATGTTATCATGTCAGTCAATTCTTATATTGCCGCAGTACGGATAATCTTACGTCACCAGCCACATTAGTTGTATTACAGTGATCATTTGTAGAAAGATGCATTTGCACCATTCAAAATCTGCATTATCCCTGCTGCAGGGTCTGTGTATATGCAATTAATTATGTTCATCTAGCATACTGAGTGATTTAGGCTGCAGTTCTGCTGGGCTTCCCAATAGAAAGGGCGAGAGTGTTCAAGTGCTTTGCATAATGCCCAGCAGCCCACTTAATCAGAGCCCTGACTTCATTTCACCATTGCTGGAAACTTCCTGATGAGTGTGCTCTGATCTTCTGTGACTGCTAGTGTTTTCATTCCCCTCAGGTTTCTGTTTTGGTTTTGAACAGCAGGTGGTGCTGCAAGTTTGTTTCCACCTCAAGTGTAATTTCAAGCGTTCATTAAACTTTAAAGCTTTAAAGTCTTTTTAATGATTGTTAGCAGAAAATAATGTTTCTGACCAGACAAAATCCAAATTAGAGTGTTTGCAATAATCATTCAGTTTTCCATTACAGCTATTAATTTACAAATTTGAATTAATTATTCTCAATAATTCTTAGAATTTTGATGAAACCTAATGTTACCTAGTCAGAGAAAAATACCGTAAAATCAGCACAATTTGTTGTATGTTCACAAATAATGTTTACATTTGCAAGGCACAAAGCACATCTATATTATTAGCGAACATGTTAAATGTGACAGTTCAGAAACAGAAATAGTTTTTTAGTTAAAATGTGTTAGCTTTAAGGCCATTGGTATGCAAAGATACTCATAAACAAATAAAATCCCCTTTTAGAAAATGGAGCAAACATTAGTCACTATTAGACTAAAAAGTAGGGCTGAAACGATTGGTCGACATTGTCGACAAATATCTTTGTTGTCGAGACGTCATTTGATCCCACGTGACCTAATGTAAGGGCGTGCAATATCGCGATTTGACCGCTACGGCGCTGTAGAGCTAGAGTGTAATGCAGCCCTTACAAATGCTATTGGTAAAACAGCACGAATTATGACGGAGTGCAAACGAATCCGAACTAGCAAAGTTTGTTTGGGAAAGTTTCACAAAACTTCAAAATAAGAATGCTGTTGTGTGCAATTCATGCAAGGTGGAACTTGCTTTTCACGGGAGCACAACATGCACGTTGGAGCACCTACAGAGGAAACATCCCGGTGTTCCGGAAAATTGAGTTCCCCTGTTTCCCCTTCAGCGCGCATGCGCAACAGCAAGACGAAAATCATGATCTCACGTCATTATTCCGCGCAAGCTCCTTGTGCATCGCGGTGTTTTTACTTATTCTCCATCACAGTAATGTACATTTTACGCTGTTTGTTTGCTAATTAGCAATTACATGCAGGTTTTAAAGCATAGAATGTATATTTTCAGATGTTTATGGCTCAATCAGATGTAGATAACGTTACATCGTACTTGCTAATTCTAGTTATACGTTCTTTTTATTATTATTATTTTTATTACTGCGTGTGTGTCGTTTTGCTGAAGACATAAATAAACTATATTGCACTGCACAAATAAGTAATCTGTGTTGTTATTGTATTGATCAGTCTCTTAAAACCACAAAACCACTTTTTTGAGCCAGCGGGTAAAACGGTTCCCCCTGTGTGCTCAGTGTAAGAGACTGATCGATGGATGACAGTGTTTACACATGAAGATGACACTTAAATACATCACCAGCATCACTGCAGTGTGTTATGAATACTGAAAATGTAATATTGCAGGGGGGGGAACCACTTTTTCTGGGCCAGCGGGTAAAACGGTTCCCCCTGTGAGCTCAGTGTAAGAGACTGATCAATACAATAACAACACAGATTACTTATTTGTGCAGTGCAATATAGTTTATTTATGTCTTCAGCAAAACGACACACACGCAGTAATAAAAATAATAATAATAAAAAGAACGTATAACTAGAGTTAGCAAGTACGATGTAACGTTATCTACATCTGATTGAGCCATAAACATCTGAAAATATACATTCTATGCTTTAAAACCTGCATGTAATTGCTAATTAGCAAACAAACAGCGTAAAATGTACATTACTGTGATGGAGAATAAGTAAAAACACCGCGATGCACAAGGAGCTTGCGCGGAATAATGACGTGAGACCATGATTTTCGTCTTGCTGTTGCGCATGCGCGCTGAAGGGGAAACAGGGGAACTCAATTTTCCGGAACACCGGCACAAGAGGAGCCGGTGAGAATTGAGTGTTCTCCAGCTAGAGCTAACTAACTAGCGGTAAATCTCTTTATTAGAGAATCCAATACTACTAATATTAGTAATAATATTATCAATAAAAATATATTTACAGTAATGTGATGATTTATTTTGCATAAAATAAAGCTTGATCGAGCTTCGGAGTCAGGGCTGTTTTTATTATAGTAACACTATTAAGTATTATAGTCTTATCACTTGCCTCTATTTTGTTCCATAATCATGACTTGCAAAAGGAGATGTTAGGAAGAATATCATGGCAGTTACTTTTTCATACTGTAAATTAAAAGGTGAATGAGAACGTCTCTGTCAGCTCAATTGTCATGTAAAAAAAAAAAGATTGTAATTTTATACTTCTAATAATGGTTTGCAGATTAATATTTTACCATTCTTTGTGTCCTGAAGTAAATGTCCCTTTTTCTGTTTCAGTTCTAAGAAAAGCAGTGGGCCTATTAAACAATGCTTAGAGAGCATTTGTGTGTGATTTGAGTTGGACCGAAATCTGAAAACTTAAAGAGAATGACCTGTTTAGTAAGAATATGTATAACTCAATTTTTTAACCAATTGAAAAAACTGAATAATCGTTCCAAACTTACTGATTAGTCGGTGAAATAATCGACGATTAGTCGATTAATCGTTCCAATAATCGTTAGATTAATCGATTATCAAAATAATCGTTTGTTGCAGCCCTACTAAAAAGTAAAAAAAAAATATTTTAATTTAAGGGGAAAAATCAGTAATGGTTTTTGGATGAATCTTTTAACTGTCAGGTTTTTGCTGAATAACAAAAAATAGCATTGTGTTTTAATGTTGTAGTGTTCTTATTTTTGATGTCTGGCCATATTGTTCTTTCATTCTATAACTAAATGTCTCTATTTCTTTCTTTATATCAGTGTTGAATCTATTTCTCTGAGCTCATGTTCATATGTCACTGCTAAAGCTGATACTGCTCTTGTGTATATGTGCACGTGCATGTGTTTGTTTAATGGCCTCTCACTGTTCTTTCCCCTTTTGCCTGTAAGACTAAGCTTTCCTTTCGGTCTTGTCTCTCTCTCTCTTTCTCTTTCATGCTGCCCTCAGTGCGAGATATGGGAGCCCAAAACGGCAGCTGCAGTTTTACAGGTACCTCTTTTGTTTGCTGATTAATTAGCCATGGCCATCCGATACCGCATTCGTTTTCATCTGTTTTGGAAAGCACTTTCAAGTCATGGGTTCATTCCTAGTTTAGCTGCTCCTGATGTGATTATGTCATTATACTTTTGAAAGCGCAAGGGAATATTATTCATAGTACACGTGACTACAATGTTATTTGCTTGTAATGTTTAACAGCGGATAAATAATAAATGCGACATGTATTGTAGAATTACAGTGGGATGAATTGAGACTAACTGGTGCTTAATATTGTTGTATACTTGTAAAAAGGGATAGTTTACATTCAGTGGGAATATCTAATCTCACTTGTAATCTGTGTATGTGTTTGAGTTGTATACCAGTCTACAGTACAGTGGTGTGTGTCAGAATAACGCTCACTAAGTAGTGTCCCTAACACAAAGCTCTTAGATTTAATTTCACTCCATGTAGAATTAAAACAGTGTTGCAGGTAAGTCATGGAGTTCAGGTTTCCTTGGCTGTGGAACACTTCTGAAACTCAAAGCACGACAAACACGAGCCCAGAGAAGCAGTGAATGTTCAGTAATCTCATATGAGGAATCACATTTCATCCCAAATTCACACTTGGTTAGATATTTATGCTGGTGTGTGTTTTCTATTTAAACGTATTCTAGCCTATTTATTTTCTTGGCTTTACCAACACTTGTAGAGTGTGGTCATTTTATTCTGTGCACTTTACAGGCTGTGTTATTTGGCAGAACAATTATTATAGGTTCAACAATAAAAATATTTTTTTTAGTTGAACATGTTCTGTGAATATTGTAGTGAGTGGAAACATCTTAAAGTTTTTTTTTTTTCAGGAACTATTTTATTTTCAGCAAAAACATTTTTTTAAATATGCCAGCAATGAATATTAATAAGTAGATTTTTTTAATTAGTTTGTTTGCCAAAAAAAGAAAACTGGTCAAACCAAATCATTTCTTAGTTTTTTGTTATAATAAGATTACTATATCCGGGAATCATTTACCTTTCCATTAAAGCTATTAATTCATGCACTTGAACCAATTTTAATTCATTCTTCATAGTAATTCTTGCAATTTGGCAAAACCTAATGTTAACTAGCAAGAAACAATTACTGTAAAATCAGCAGAATTTACAACTGTTTAATGCAACAAAGAATACCAAATGATTACATTTGTAAGGCATAAAAACACATTTACATGATTAGCGAACATGGCGTATAAGAAATCGCCCAAAACACTGACACTGTCGCTGGGCCATCTTTCTTGAGCCCTGAGCCAAAATCCATTGAACTTATTTGATTGTATTTTTAAGATTTTCACACTAATTCACTAACTTAGTTTGCATGCTTCAAACGCAAACTGTTCTGAAACCAGATCTAGAGTTGCATGTATACATAACGTTCCAGCCTTTATGACGTCTGAAAAAGCTGTACGAACACAATAATGGAGTCGATTTTTTTGAAGTTACATATGTAACAACCTCCCTGCTGTTGGTATGAGCTCACCTGAAAGCAATCGCTTTATGCAGCAGCTGCTTTACGTGATCAGATTGAACGCATCCCTTTTACCCTCATCTGCAGTGCACTTTTCTGCCTGTTTTAGTGAGGGATCATATTTTTATGGGTTAAAAAAAGGAGTTGTTTTGCTGATGGGTTCTTAAAACCCCTGACTCCGTAGCTCTGAGGCTAATGAGCACTATATTGAATTTTGATTTCACAGCCTTTCACATTTTTGTCCTTTTAAGCTCAAAGTCTTTTAACGTCGCATCACACAGATCCGCTTGACAGGAATTGATCACCATGTTTCACCCTAACACACAGAGTGATGGGAAAGAAAGATGACCTCATTTCAATCATTATTGTAGTGTGTTAATGGTTACTTTTTTGTAGGTTTTAGTTGTATGTTTTAATTGTGTTGTGTTATGATATGTGTCTCTTTTTTTAATGTATTTAATGTGTATAGCACTCCTACAATTAACGCACTACTGCGTTGGGGATAATATTGTGACTAGTTCTTCTTTGAGAACTGAGATTGCACTGTGTTTTAACAGATTCAGTAAGTAAACTGGCTGTAACACTTTGCTCTGTGGGATTTACTGCAGTCCTCCCTTTTAAATGGCACACCCCTCATTGCAGCACATAATGCAGTGACTTCAATGCAGTGTTTTGAGGTCTGAAAAATACCAATCTGAACGAACACTAACCTAGATAAAAATAAATGCTGTAGTTTAATGTTCATATCTAAATATAATTCATTATATTATTATAATAAAAATAAAATAAAATATTGTTGATTTGTTTTTTAGTGTTATTGCATTAACTCTCTGAGGTCTGAGGCGGTTTCTGGGTCCTGGATGTGTTCTGACATGCTCTGACATTTGTGCTTATTTCTGTTACTTGTGACATTTTCATGGCTAAAGTCTTATTACATTGTATTCAGCACAAACTCTGCTACAGTAATATGTCAGCAGCATGTATGTAAAAGTTTGGAGTTTTAAGATAATAATGTTTATGCGTGGTTTGTGAAAAAACAAAAAACAAATGTCACTGAAATAAGGTCATAAAACCCATAGTGATTATTTCTTCACAAGACTTTTGAAAATTGTATCACGTAGCCAAGAATATTTGCTCCAAAACTATGTGAAAATCCTCCTGCATACTCATTTAGATAAGACAATATATTGATGTAAAATTTGTATGACGTGTTTTGTGTGAGAAAGCTTTATGGGAGGAGGCGTGATCTCTCATTAATATGAATGCATTTTACACTTGAGAAAGACAAAGACCCTCCCCTAATGGCCCTATCAGGTGCTAACAGGCCCAATCATTATGAGGAGCCTTGCACAAAGAATGAGGAGAAATTAAAAAAAGAATGGCTTTTAGATTGTCTGGATTTATTTACAACACAACATAATCCAAAGATACACAACAAAGGAAGAAAGCACATTAGTAAACGCACTGATCTAAAGAAAAAGACTTAAACAGTCACACACCTTTGTGCCATTCCTGAAACATAGTAGCCTACATACCTGTCATGTCCAAGGTGTTTGACTTTTCATTTTACCATGTTCATGTACAGAGACTCATGTGAATGTTGAAGTCAGCAGGACTCATCCAGTGGCATCTGGTCCCTTTCTAAAAAATAAATAAATAAACACCTGTAAACATGTTGATATCAAGACAAAATATAGGGCTGCACGATTCTGGGAATACATTTTAGATATTATATATATATATATACTAGTGGTGGGCCGTTATCGGCGTTAACGTGCTGCGTTGACGTGAGACTCTTATCGGGCGGAAAAAAAAATGTCGCCGTTAATCTATTCTCAAAGTTGGGTTGGTAGCTGAGCTGGGTCTATACTACGCAAGCTATGATGACTTTCACCTTGATATTTTAGAGCTGATGTATACCTAGCCGAATTGCACTGTAGGGGGTAGGGATGGGAATTGAAAACCGGTTCCACTCGAAAACCGGTTCTAAGTTTTACGAACCATTGATATTGTACGCCCTCGACATTAACAATTCCTCTTATCGATGCTCCTGCTCCGAGTCCCAGCCATAATATACACATACAGACCGCAAACTCAACTTTCCCTGTTGTCCTTTATCGGGCACCATAGCGTGACGTCCTATACGCATCTGTGCGTCATTCGTGATGTCAAAGCGATTTGAGCAGAGGAGGTAAGCATGGAGTGTAAAGGACGATCTAAAGCTTGGCTTTATTTTACTATACGAGACAAATTAAGCTGTTTCCTGTTTGCATAAACAGGGTTTTTCCTGCATTAAATTCGGTGAGTAATGTAGATGAACTTCTGCGCTTGTGACAGGGCACATGTTTAACAGAGAGAGAGAGAGAGAGAGACCTGGTCTCGCGCGCGCACTCTCTCACTTCGGAGCCAGGCGAAAGTGTAAACAAGACATCACCATCTCCACACTAAGCGCTGTCTTGCTCTCTCTCCCTCGCACATATTAACCCAAATAAATCGACACGATGTTATAAAGGTCGGAAGACCAAAGTTTCATGTGGAGCATTCAGAGATTTTGTTTTCCTGAATTACCGCTGGGTGTGAATTGTGCTAAAATAAGTTACCTTATTTTCTCTGAAAAGCGTTCCACACATTCAGCTGACAGTCTCAAGTACCACCTAAACGCAAAGCATCCCTTAGCTAATGCGGTAGATGCCGGGCCTAGCACTGATGTAATGTTTGAGTGCAACCGAGGCAAGCCCGTCAGCACAGCTCTATCAGTTAGATGTAAAGATGTATCCAATAGTAAACACAAGAACATCTGATTGAACTTGATTTATTTTCATCACCAATTATCATAGTAGAACAGCTTTCTCAAGCAGTTTGTGATGCATTTTGGAAACAGGAGATGAGCCCCTGGTCTAATGCGCCACCTGGCTTGAGAAACCTGTTCTCAAAGACTTAGGCCTACTTTTAGTCATTATTTGGGTAGCACACATATTCTGAATGCCTTCTACAGAATTCAAATGAGCCATTTTAATCTAGATTAATCTAGATTAATTCCAAGATTACAGTGAGATTAATCTAGATTAAAAAAATTAATCTATGCCCACCACTAATATACAGTATACACACCCACTGCCGTTCAAAAGTTTGGGGTCGGTATGATTTTTAATGTCAAAAATACATTAAATGCTCAAATTTATGCTCAAAAATGTATGCTCAAAAAGGCTGCATTTATTTGATTAAAAATACAAAACAAACCCAGTAATATTGTGAAATAATATTTCAATGTAAATCAGCTGTTTTCTTTGTAAATATATAGTAAAGTGTAATTTATTCATGTGATCAAAGCTGAATTTTCAGCATCATTACTCCAGTGTTCAGTGTCACATGATCCTTCAGAAATCAGTATAATATAATGATTTGATGCTCAAGAAACATTTTTCATTATCATCAATGTTGAAAACAGTTATTTACATTTTTATTTCAGGATTCTTTGATGAATAGAAAGTTCAAAAGAGGAGCATTTATCTGAAATAGAATCTTTTGTAACATTAAACACTACCGTTCAAAACTTTGGGGTCAGTAAGAATTTTTATTTTATTTTTTGGGGGAAATAAATAAAATGGATCAATACTTTTATTCATCAAGGAGGAATTAAATTGATCAAAAGTGACAGTAAAGACATTTATAATATTACAAAAGATTCTATTTCAAATAAATGCTGTTGTTTTTAACTTTGTTCATCAAAGAATTCTAAAAAAAAAAAAAAGGTACACAACTGTTTTCAACATTGATAATAATCATAAATGTTTCTTGAGCATCACATTATCATATTATACTGATTTCTGAAGTATCATGTGACACTGAAGACTGAAGTAATGATGCTGAAAATTCAGCTTTGATCACAGGAATAAATTAAGCTTTTTACTATATATTCACATAGAAAACAGCTGTTTTACATTGAAATAATATTTCACAATATAACTGGGTTTGTTTTGTATTTTTAATCAAATAAATACAGCCTTGGTGAGCATAAGGGACTTTTAAAAACATTAAAAATCTTACCAACCCCAAACTTTTGAACGGCAGTGTATATATGTATATGTATTTTGTAAATATATATACGAACACCTAGTTTGTTGTGCCTTGTATATAGGCATGTGTAGGGCTGCATAAAATAATAACAATAGCCTAGATAGCAGGCAGCCTATAAATCGTTAAAAATGATCACTTCAGTAACACTACACTAGACAAACATATATTGTTTATCATATGTTACTTCAAATATTTCTATTCGTTATGAAATGAGATGAGTTTTGCGTGAAGCCTAATGTGTGGTGTGTTTTGCTTTTCAAACACACAGCGTAACTCAGACCCAAACTCACCGCGTGCATCGATCAAGCCGCTCCAAACTATGAAACATTATTGTTACATTATACATCTACGTTTGAGCAGATATCCACAAACACAGTTTTAACAGTAAACACAGGTCTAAACATTAAAATATTCACCATATTAGAATAAACACTCATACTAGTATACTTGTATCTCATTTCATAACATTTTAGGCTGGCACCAGTTTAGTAGCTACAATGTAAAGTTTATGCAACAATAAAAAACTTACTATTATGTCTCTTACCTTAGAAATTGTTCTCATAATCAAAACGTCTTCTTCTTAGGTAAATCCAAGGTAAATCCACAGCACAGTCTTCCAAACTGATGAAAAGTAGAGAAATACTGGAGTCGCTGATCCTTTGTTTCGAGCTGATGAGGGCGTTAACAATTCTGCGTTCCTTCACGTGGATCATTTGCATGTGAACAGCTCACGCTTGTGGGGGTGTGGTCAAATAATAGTTAATGTGCTCGGGCTGGAGAAACTACATGTCGTTGCTTTCATACGGATTTCTTAAACCGAGAATATTTGTTTTTGATATGGTTTACTTCATTTAAAAAATGAGACTTCAAGCTTTGTAAAGACATTACTTTGATGTGTGGGTGGCAAGTATTGGCTGAGTTACAGATAATTTTCTGTCGGGTTTCAGAATGAACTTCACATTTAGAGAGAAGACCGAACGTGCATCATGTTTTTTTTCTTTATTTTACGAAAAACACAGCTTTTTGTTTTTATTATTAGTTTAGACAAAAAAAAAAGAAGACATTTAACAGTTTTTAATGATGTATAACACTTGCCTGTATGACAAAAATCGACTAAGTTATTTGAGTTTCTTTTGCACTGATAAGAAAAAAATTAGCCTATCGCGGGCGCGATAGCCGACCCCAGGGGGTTAACTATATGTGACCAGTCACGGAAACTAGGGACACAAGTCGGTTCTGGGGCATTTTGAGTTATTCATAGATTCTGAGAGTGTAATATCCAAGCTTTCCAACGATGTGTAACATGTGGAAGTCTGATAATATTTGGAGAAGTTGTGGCCATTTTAAAGTAGGCACTTAAAAAAGCTCAAAGAGGAGAAAACGAGCTCTAAAAGATTGTGCAGTTCTCACCTGTCTCTGCTGCTGGGGGTGACAATAGGGCTCATTTACATCTCATTTAGATAAGCCATACCCCCTGTAAAGCTCCTCCATGTGCTTTACAGCTTTTTTTACACTTTGAATGAGTGCACTTCTGCCGCACTAGGCGAAAAACAATTGTGCTGCCCCTCTATTTGCAACGTACCAGCAACAACACACAAAGACCAATAATGCCATATAGCCTGCATATAACGCGAAACCAGCAACAACACATAAAGACCAATATGCCATATACATATAACGCAAAACCAGCAACAACACACAAATACCAATATGCCATATAGCCTGCATATAACGCAAAACCAGCAACAACACACAAAGGCCAATATGCCATATACATACAGTATAACGCAAAACCAGCAACAACACACAAAGACCAATATGCCATATACATATAACGCAAAACCAACAACAACAAACAAAGGCCAATAAGCCATAGGCCTACATATAGCGCAAATAGTACGCAACGCTCGTGTGCCCAAAATGTCAACAATATTAAAGTTTATGTAGGAGGCAAATGCCTGCTGGCATTTTTCTTTAAGCAGTCATTTCTGCAATTTTCCAAATAATCACATTTCACCTCCTCAAATTACTGTTGCAAATCTCTTTACACCACTTTCTTATGTGCGTATACACACACAAATGAAATGTCCGCAAGCACATTATATCATCAGCAGGTTCAGCATCTTAAATAACGACTAAAGAGCAAATGAAGCTTAACTTACATTTCAGAAACACGCACGGCAGGCCTTCATCGCAGCAGCAAAGGTCTTAACTGCATCCTCTATTTCGATTCTCCGTCACATATGAAACAGCCAGCCACCGCTGTCAGCGAGCCGAGCCGCCGTATTGAAGCACTGAGGGCGAGCGCGCTGCGCCCATACCTCCGGTTCAGTTTCCCGAGCCCACGAAGTGCGGCGAAAACATTTTCGGTGTAACTGCCAGACGGTTCATCTCGTCTGCGACAATCTTTGCGGCATCCATCTTCATTGAATTTTGATATCAGAGAGAGCTGGCCAGAGCACAGCATAATAAGTAGCCATGTGGTTGACTTGGAGGGCGGGGGCAAAAGCGCCGGGTTATTCAGTATGGAAGTACACACAGACAATGACACGCCACGCCCCTACTGCATGCTAGAATCTTCGAAAACAAGCCGATTTCAACCTCAAAATGTTAGCTTTTAAATATACCAATACTGCTATCTCAAACATGGAGAGGCTTCTTCGTGATTTCAATTAACAGATTCTCCAAAAAATTGAAAATCACCAATTTTGAAAAAAAACTCTTCTTTCTCATTTTGCTCGAAAGTTGTGCTGCCGACTTGTGTCCCTGGTTTCTGTGACGGGTCACATATGTTATGTTAACCTATATAACCTTTCTATAAAGCCTTTAAAAAAACAAAATACTACAATCTGTGCATAGCACTACCTCTCTGGAAACAGTGAGAAAAACAAAAACACATAGTCCACTTAAAAGTCCTGATAAGTCCAAATCAATGCAAAGACAATACTGCATTTCTAATAAAAGATGTACGTTGGCATATATCTGCATATAATGTGGAAGACTCATTGAGTTAACAAGTTGATATATATTCTAGCTCTTTATGAGTAGGGCTTCACCGATACCGATACCAGTACTCAGGTGTCTATCCGATACTGTACTCATAATCGTAAAACTACCCCAATGCAACCGCACCTGATATCCCTTTAAGGAGCCGTTCACATATCGTATCTAAAAACGCGTGGAGAGCGCGGCCGCACCGTTTCCGTAAAATATTTCTCCTTTCCACAAGCGCTAGGACTCCCGTGGCGTCTGTCATTGCTAGACAACCATAAACACAGGTGCGCCTGGAAAAACGAGGGCCTACATTTGAAATGACGAATTTGCACGCACAAAAAACGCGATATGTGAACGACAACGGGCCATTATGGCAACCTGACATTAGCCTAACCTCTCGTCAGTTGAGCAGGTAGTCGGAGGACAAGTAATGTCAGCCGTTTAGAGATATTTTAAGAAAAGCGATGATGATAAAAGTAGAGCAGACTGCAAACTATGCTCTGCTAAATTGTCAAGAGGAGGGGTGAGAAATAGCTCCTTTAACACAAGCAATTTGATTTTACAAGTTGTATAGGCCTATTTACTTTGTTACAGTCAGAAAGTGAAAAACATCTGATGAAAATAAAACATTGTTAGAAAAACTTTAATGGTATTATTAAGTACTCATATTGGTACTTGGTATCGGCAAGTACCCAAATGTAAGTACTTGTACACTTGTACTTGGTCTGAAAAAAAGTGGTATCGGTGCATCCCTATTTATGAGTATTGAATCTGGTGATTTCCGGTTAGTGGGCTTCATTGATTTTCAGGATGAATGTTTTAACATTGGCTGTTGAACTTCTCTTTCACTTTCATTTAGGCCATTAAAGATGGATGTGCAAGTATCATTTCATGTTGAGGTTAAAGTGGCTGTCATATGTGTGAACGGTGATGATTGTGGTTTTATAGTCGTTTACTTTTTGTGGAAAAATGCATATTGTCTGTCATTGTGTCTGTTTTGTACTTAATGCACTTTAGTTATCCGGAAATAGTGCTGAGGTCCAACTAATACTTAAGTATATTGGATTGTGCTAAAGTGTAACTATTGCATGCACTTTAGGTACACTTTAAATATCTTGCATTTACAGTGGTCATACTATCCTTATTAATAGTGATATTAAAACACATTTTAGGCTTAATATTAAGAAATGTGCATTGTGCAATAAATAGGTACTCCAAATAAAGTTGAATTAAAATATTTATATCAGTAAGTCTCAAGCGATATGTCAGTAAATATGTTAATGGCTTTGTAGTATACTTAAACAGATTTTAAATACATTTTGGTATAGGTTTTTTCACTAGGGGAGATTTGGGATCTAGTCAGTGAAGAGCCATTTGGACATTAATGTTTTTATTATATTTCTTGGATGAGTTCTTTTTCTGTACAGTCTAATGTTGAATATTTATACCTGGCATATTCATTTTTGCTAAAATGTGCTGCTTTTGATTTTTACACTGATACGGCTGTGTCTGTGTTTTTCTGAAGATCCACACACTCACACTGGCATTATTAGTGCACTAAAATGCCTTTATCTATTATCACATGTGGAACAACAGTCAAAAGCTTTTAGTGCAAAAGCTTCTGTGAATAATTTAGACCAGATATTATTTGCTGCGGTTAGCAGAAACAAATTGCTACCCCCTCGAATGACATAAATGGATTTCCTTCATGGAGTCGGCTGGAGTAAAAGGCGGGATGGGGGTTGGAGGATGAGGGCGATGTTCTCTTTTCTTCACTAATTGGTTTAGATGCTGGTATG
The DNA here is from genome assembly GCF_051911475.1 of Siphateles boraxobius. Classification (NCBI taxonomy): domain Eukaryota; kingdom Metazoa; phylum Chordata; class Actinopteri; order Cypriniformes; family Leuciscidae; genus Siphateles; species Siphateles boraxobius. Next base: position 34,441,252 of record NW_027509141.1, read on the forward strand.
TAAGACACACCCAGTTTGGGTGGATCGCTGGATTGCTGGCAGCTGAGTTTAAAAGGGCAGATTGACATTCATATGTCTTGTTCATGAGCCGATCTCCAAGACCTCGGGTAAGTTTTTGCGCTTATTCTGTCTCTGGTGAGACTGCCCACCTGTGTGTATGTGTCGGTCTTTTTTAAGGTGTTATTCTGCACGATGTCCTGTATAATAACAGGGACTGCATGGGTGCACCCCTTTAATTTTCATCCCGTACCTTCTTTTGCATTATGCTTCAAATGGCTACACCGGTTATTATAGCATAACACGTTGTACATGCAATAGCTGTACTACTAGATGTAGACTTTTAGTTCAGAGGATGTTTTTTTTAGTTGCAATTTTTGTTTGAGTGTAGCTCTTTGCGTATGGAGGATCACTACTCTGCAGTAGTTGAGTGGTTTTTGCAGCACTGTACATCATTCAGTCAAGATTCATAGGATCAATACAGGCTTATGATAAAGAACATTCTGCACTGTGTACTATGGAGACGTTGGCAAGTTTTTGGTGGTAGACAGTTTTGCAAAGGGGCAAGAAAACCGATATCTGACACATATATATATATACATACTTTATATTACATTATGCAATCCAGTTCAAGTTGTTCACACGAAGAGCAATTAAATCTTTGGATTTTGCCTAGTCTCTGTTCTTTTGACTGATAGCAGATGTTACTACTTGACTGCAGTATCTGTATCACAGTTATTTTTCTTGCTATTATAATATTTAGAAATATTTTGAATTAGGTTTTAGTTGTATATTTTCAGTTATTAAAATTTTTGTTGAAGTTTTAGTAATTTTGTTATGTGCTTTGTCATTTAAACAAAAATCATATTCTTATTTGCTTTAAATGTATTTTTATTTCAGTTTTATTCATTTTAGTGCTTAAACTTTATTTCAGTTAGTTGCCAAGACAATATTTCTGATATTCATTTAAGTTTTTCATCTTATATTTAGATTTTTATTTCACCTTTATTTCAATTAACAAAAACTATTTTTAATAGTTCTAGTTTTACTTAACAGTAACAACACTTAATCAGGTGATTGATCACAACAATGGTTTTTACTCTACTTGGTAGTTACTGCATACCTCGAAACGCTGCCAGTGTAAATGTGTCTGTGTACCAAAATACAGCACCAAAAGCTCAAAACTCTTTTTATTAACCACTTGAATGTTTTACATTTTTATTGGTACATTTTTTTTTCAGCTGATTGCTTTGAATGATTGGTCTAATCTTGAAAATGTAGAATAACAGAAAAACAAACTAATTCAGAGCTGTTGCATCCTGGCAGTACAACAAGTTTTAAGTGAATCACTTTCCCTGGATACACATGAATGGTGTCAGTTCCCTCCCAGACGACCTGCAATGCATGTCTGTACATCGCATGTCCAGTCTAGACTGATGGATTACTTGCATGTGCCTAATGTGTGTGTTTATATGCCCTCTGGTGTTTCTTCTTACCTGAGGCTCATAGCACCTGCCTGTACCCACCTGAGTCTTGCTCCTGTGCCATTTTATTGGTCAGGAAAGAGGCGGGACCGTCTCTGATTACAAGACGCATGGCCAGAGTTCTCTGCCACTGATAGCACAGACCTGTTTTGTTCCCTCCTCACCTGTGCTATTTAAGGCGATGCCTCAACCCAGCTCTCGGCTCAGTCTTGGTCCCAGTTTCCCAAGCCTGCTTGTGCTTGGTGCGTGTGTGTGCATGAGTGTGTATAACTGGTGGCAGAATCAGACAGGTGCGAGAGCGTCTGTGAAAAGTGTGTGAGAGTGGGGTGGTAGGGGACAGGGCGTAATCATGTTTGCGGGTGGTGGGTATGCGGGGGGGACCGTTGGGCGCCGGAAATCCACTCTCCCTTCCGAAAACCTGCAGATCCCCAAACCGGCGGGGGCGAGCGGCGTGCGTAAGAGCAGTAGTTGCAGCAGCGGAGGCAAGATGTTGTCCATGTCCTACAGCGAGAGTATTCGGAGCGGCATAAGCCGCTACCACTCGGACCAAGGTCTGAACCAGCCACCGAGGCAGACGGACCAGGCCGAACTCCAGCGGCTCAGGGAGCAAAGAGTCGCTGCCCAGATCAAGAACATGGAAGACTTCCTCAAGATGAATGGCCTGGCGCTGGAGGAGTGTGTATCGTACCAGACGGGCATGAAGTACAGGTAAGAAAGAAACAACGTAAGCCGTTGTGTCCACTGGAATTTGTGGTCATTCAGACAGCGTAGTATCATATCGAAGTGCGTATTGAGCTTTTTTCTGACTCTTTTTGTTTGGCACTTGATGGGACCGATTTACTGTCAGGAAGTTGTTCTGCTTGTGTCCCGGTGTAAACACGGTAAACTTGTAGGCTGTTTATGGTTGCCCAGCAACTTTGCAACTTGGTGCGGTATATATGTGTGGTCACAGGTATATTCACAAGTTTGCAACAGCCTTAAAATGGCTTGGAGCATATTTGCAATGCATTACTGTTGTGAGGTGTTTGTTTCTAATAAAAGTTTTACATATACAACAGAATATTTCTATTTAGCTTGTTTTAGTAATTCTAGTATTTCTTCAAACTTATTTTATTTCAGTTAGTTGCCATTGCCTATTTCTGCTTCAAAATGGCTCGGAAGATAATTGTAATGTATTCCTGGTTTTTGAATTTATAGAAAAAGTTATATAGTTTTCATATAGATTTTGGCCATACTGCCTAATACTTAAATGTCCAAACTGAAACTTTCAGCATTAAGTCCAAAGCAGAACTCTGCCTCACTGTGACTTTGGTGACTGTGGTCCATTTGCTCGTCTCAATGCGAGCAGCCAGGGTTTATTTTCATCAACTAGGTCGCTGGCATATTTGCCCAACAATGAGGGAAGGGCATATCAATCTCTGAGGCGAGGTAGAGGAAAAAGTGCCCAGAGAGAGCATCATCTCAGCATGTGGCAAGATTGTCTTCCGTATTACAAGACTGATGGATTCTCAGCATCCTTGCTTCGGGTTAGGAAATTTATATGGATCTGTGTCAGCTCCCTGTTGCAGAAAAACTTCAGAGTTTTAGTTTTTACTCATGCAGAATCATTGACAAGTGATGTTGCAGTATCCATGCATGCATCAGGTAAAAACAGTACTTTTGGCATGATCTGTTGAGTTGTTATGCAATGGATAGTGTTGTCATGTGCTGGTGTTTAGCCGTCTGGTGTTGTGTATCAGGGACAGCAGTCGGTCAGCGTGTCTATTGTGCTTTACTGTAACGCTCGCTCAGCGGACCGTTAACATCTGATCTGGTATCAGTTCTGAAAGTGGGGCTCGCATTACAAGGCATATGTTGGTTCCCCCAACATATTAACAACAATGGGTCATAGAGCACATACACATGATGAAAATTAGTGCAATTGACAAAAAACACAATTATCTCTATTGCACCTCCAAGGCCAGTGTCTTTTTGGCTGAAATGCAGTGGTTTCAGGGCTCGAATTTTGGCACATGATTGCTGGTATTACACATAACTTTACTCATTCCTGCAGGTTTCACACTTAAAAGGCGGGAAATTCCCACAAACATTTATTCAATAAGCTTGTTGGTTGAATGAGTAAATGAATCCACACAGATTATCAGATCAAATCAGTAATTGGAAAACTTTGTGAGACATAATTTCACAAACAGTGAGAGTGATTCAGCGTTACCGCGTCTTCTCTCTTGCTTTCAAAATGCACACATAGCTTCACATCAACACATCGTCTGTTCAAGCGAGCTGCACGCTGTGATATAAGACTTTTGCTAGTGTTTTGGGACAGAATTTTCATCGTTACTTAAGTTTATCATATGCACAACGTTTCAATTTTATTCAAGCAATTTTAAATCATTCAGTAGTACTCGCCTCTCTGATGCTGTTTTTGAGTGTCAGCCAACTTACTTTTTTCAGTGTGTTCCGCACCGTTGGTACAAGTTGGACGCCGCTAGTTTTTTGGGGGGGCTGATTCAGCATGTAGAATCGCTGCTGAGAGAGAGACAACTCTGATTGGCTGTTCAGCTTAGTGAATGAGTCAGTGCAAAAGAATAGTGGCAAAATAGCAAGCAAAGAAGTCAAAACGGTACAGATAGAAGGCTGTTCTAATTTTACATCATCTTACCTGAGTGTTCCTGGGCAAATATTTTAATATTAACATGAGCGGAGTGGAATACACAAAGTGACCAGCAGGATTAATATTCAAACAGTAACCACGCGCTGCTTTGTTTAAGGTTTCTGTATCTGCAGCATCGGTTTCTCTTTTTGAATGTCGAATATAAATGGATATATCTGCATAAATAGACAGTCGTCTCATTTACACGCAGGTGCAGAATGTGCATGCTAGTTGACAGTCGGCTGTAGTTCTCTCGGTGTGTTCAAGTGAGGCAACAACACAGTCGGCTTTCATCAGCGCTAGTTCTTTACCGTTGGTTTGGTGTATCCCTCTCCTATGAGTCATCTAATGCTGCGCTCACACCGGACACGGATAGCGCGTCAAATTCGCGTCTACCGCGTCTAGTTTGACGCTTGACCACTTTGTGTTAATTTGCGTGTCAGGAGTGAAACTGACACGCGTAAAACAGGGTTTCCGTTGTCCGGTAATTACTGGACATTGGTCGGGGAAAAAATTAAATGTCCAACAAAATTAAATCTCTCCGGTCAAATTGTCCGATTAAAATTGTCTAATAATCCCTCCCCCTAACACAATCTGAATTTGAGAATAAGCCTAAAATGTATAAAGCAAAAATACACCGACCTTTGGCTATGTTATAAATATAAAGGAACAGGCTCTACTGTTTGAAAGTTATGAAACAACATCGCATGCTGCATTTCAAATAAAGCGCACGCCTAAAACGGCTGTAATATAGACCTAAACAGCGAACGATTGAGTGAGACGTTTCAAATATGGCCAGGCCCAGGAAGACTAGCCTTAAAAGCTTTTTTCAGAGGCCAGACGATGGTGAATCAGGAACATCTCATTATAGCCTATAGATCAGTGGTTCTAATCCGCGCACTCGTAGGCCTACAGTTTATTTTTCTCTCATCAAAACTGAATAGCCTATATGTTCATCAGTGCATGGTTACAGTCTATATCCAGCAGGGACACCTTTGTGTGCATTTTATTTTGTGATTTCACCGGAATGAATAGAGAGTCTCCGCAACGGCGATAGATTGAAACGCGCGTCCGAGTGAAGATTGCGCAACTCGCGCAGCGCGTCGTCCATGCAACTGATAGCAGCGGACACGAGCGCTCAGCTTGATTTAAAAACAACCGATTTTAGCGCTAGATCTCTTATTTAATAGCGAACTAAATTAATAATCTGCTAGTTAACTGGAGATGTTTTATTTATTTGTATTAGGTACATCCGTACCTCAATGTTTCAAAAAGTGAATGTGTGTGAAACGTGTGTGTGACGCCAATCGGACGTTAATGTTTTTCTCCGTCTATTTGAAAGTTAAGCTAATAATAACATGTTGCATTCTATGTGGCCTTATTATTTCATTTTTTAATTTACATAGACTGCCTCCATTTTCCTTAACTTGACTAATTAAGAGGCGATATATGACCGGCATCAAAATGTCCGTAAAACGAAACCTCTGCCGGTCACTTTGACCGGCACCATTTTTTTTCTAGCGGAAACTCTGGCGTAAAAACAAAAGTTTGAAGCGAAATTTACGCGCGTTGCGCGCGTCAGAATCGAAACCCGTTGGCGGCCATCTTTTTTATGTTGATCGAGCATTCATCGAGAGAGTCACCGCTCTGTATTTGCTCTGGAGAGCAGAACGGCGGCGTAGGGGTAATCGTCGCCCTATTTGTGTCCACCAGACCCTTCGAAGGCGAACCCAGTGTGGCGAGTTTCACCATTAGCTCGCTCCAGGAGCTGCGCCTGGATGACGGCGGCTTTCAGCGGTACTTCCGCCTGTCCCGCGGCCAGCTTGATGACCTGTTGTCCCGCATCGGAGCGAGGATCACCCTCGCCCTAATCCACCTAATCTGTCATTTATTTTTGTTTTGATGATAAATGAAGCCAGCCTCCAAAAGTGATTAATCTGTCCTGTGATTTTTCTCTCTCTCACACACAACACTGTCCAGACACTAACTTATGCAGTATGTTGGTTGTCTTTACATTATAATAATATTTCATATAATCTAGATATGGAATAAATAGCATTCAATACAAAATGAATATGTCTCATATATTGAAATCAAGTTTTATGTGATAAAATATTTGCTTTGTTGTGCATTAGAACCACAGTCATATTACAAAATAATTTATTGAACCATCCAGATACTTCAACACGTGACAGCAGCAAGCAGCTAGGCTCCTGATTGGTTAACGCGGCGCGAATTGACGCAAAAGTTCAGATTTTTCAACTCGGGCGGCAGACGCGAATTCGCGTCAAACGCGTGAATGCACAAATAGCACTAACTCAATCATTCGCGCTTAACGAGCCATACGCTCAATTCGCGCGAACTTGACGCACGAATGAGGCGGATTCGCGTCTACCGCGCCGCGCTCTACGCCTCATTCGCGCCGCAGGAATTTTTTACGCGCGTAACGCGTCTTTGCATTGACTTAACATTGAAATCACTCGCGCCTGACGCGCTATTTGCGTCCGGTGTGAATGCAGCATAAGAGGGGAATTCCTCCCCATTTTCAATAATGAAATTCAGGCACTGGGCTGTTAGGGCTGTCGGGATAAATCTTGTATTGATGATAGCTAGAGATATCGTCAAAGCATCAGCTATTTAGAGGATTTGGCATTTCCAATTAATGTATTAAATTATTATTAAATTAATATTAAAATTATATATTTCATAGTGCATCACCTCATAACCGAACGTGCTATAGGGATAATAAAAGATTAGATAGATTAGCTTATTTCTCATTGAAAATGTTTTGAAAACATTTATTACATATTATTCAATGAATTATGTAATTAAAATAAAAAATTAAAATTAAAAAAAATAGTAGCGGCCTATTATAGGTCTGAACACTTCAGTAATCAGTCATCAATGAAATTAACCCTCTGGGGTCTAAGGTGTTTTTGGGGTCCTTGAGATGTTTTGATATGCCCTGACATTTGTGCTTTTTTCTGTTGCTTATAAACATATTAATGGGAAAGTTGTCATTGTACTCTATTTAGCACAAACAGGGCTACCATAATATGTGAGCAACATGTATGTTTGTATTTTTGAAGGAATATTGTTTATGCATGGTTATTGGAAAAACTAAAACTTAAAGCCTCTGAAATAAGTCCACAAAACACATACTAAATATGTGTCCACAATACGTTTGACAATTGGATGTTGTCGCCTAGAATTTTTGCTTCAAAATGATCTGAAAATCATCCTGCCTAATCATTGACATAAAACAATACATTGATTTAAATTTTATAAGACACTTTTTTTTTGGAAAGGCAATATGCGTGGAGGCGTGTTCACACCTGAGAAGACAATGGCCGGATAATGAGCCGTATAATGCTTTGCATATTAATGAGCCTTTCACACATGGTGTGTCACTGGGTACCAAAAAATGCAAGGACAAAAGAAATTATATATATATATATATATTACAATTGGAAATTGTAACCAATTACAAATAGGTTACAATTAAAACAACAATTACAATTTTAACAATATTTTAAGTGTATTCTTCCTATGTAAAAAGTATACATTTTATCATACGTATTTAAAAAGGTAAGGATTCATTAGTTTAAATATTGGAACAAACACTATAATTACATCTTAGTTGACAATTCAATATACCTAATTTATTTTTGACAAAAATCATACTATAGTATATTTAACATATGAGCAGAAATTGGCAAACAAAAGCTTACCTATTTAATGTGGCAGTAGACTTTTTTTTACAGTCAAAACTTTATAATCTATCCAAACCTAATCAACGAAATCTTGTCTAAACAATCATATTTAGTCTGTAACATATCGTGTTTATGATATACTGGCATATACATGTTCATTTGCGGTTTGTTGGTTATACAGACATTTTATTTCAACATATTTCAGTCTTTTTTTACTAATCTCAGTAGGCTATAGCAATATAGTTTGGATGTGTTCATGTAAAAATAACATGTTTACTAATGTAGGTGCGAGAGTGAATGAATGACACAGACACGCGCTGTATAACTGTAGTAAAAAACAGCGCGCGCACGCCTGTTCTGTTCAGTCATCATTCACACACAGAGACGCAATTCATATTTAAACAGTCTTTTTGCGGTTTACAGTCAGACACTATTCAATATCGCGATTAGAACAAAGCACTTAAAAATAAATGACTTGCTACATCAGCTGGATGCGTTGCTCCTCAAAATGAAACTACCAGCACTTCTGGTACATTTTCCAGGATTATTAGATAGTATTATTCCTCACAGCGTAGCAAGACGAGGTAAAGGCAAGATTCTTTATAAACATGTGTTTTATAATCCAGCTGAGTGGGCGTTAGCATATTGGCATGGCTTGCCTCAGATCATTTGCGTTTGAATAGCACGCGCTCTCCGTGGGCGTGTCAAATTAAAAGATAATGAGATCAAATGAGAACGACTGACATCTCCCCTTTTTCATATAGATTACATAAACAGAGAATATTTGTTTTTGTTATGAATTAGATCATTTAAAAGTACAAACTTAAACGATTATAAAGATATATTGATCATGCCTATGTGAATAGTATTCGCTGAGTTTAGAGACATGCTCAAAATAAAAGCTCACTGTGACGGAGAGCCAGAAAGCACACCCTGTTTATTTTCTTTATTTTACAAAAGCACAATGTTTTATTTCGTTTGTAATTGGACACATAAAAAAGTAGACATTTAACAGTTTATTTTTTTCATATTTCTTAAGTCTGTATGACCAAAAACGACAGAGTATTTTAGGTCTATTTTGCTGCTATGTGAAAAAAATCGAGCAAAACGCGCCGACGAAGTTCAGCTTTATTTCAAACACAGACTTTCAAAAACAACTTGTTTAACAATAAATACTTCAATTTTTTTTCCAGTACTTACGAGACGGTTATATACAGTTATCAGCAAATGTTGAAGTAGATTTATCTTTCGTCGTCTCAGAGAATATGCAGTTTCAGATGCCGAAAGCTTAGTCAGTTTTTACTTTCACTTTTTATAGATGAATAATTGAACGGGGTTCGAGAATTCTTCACTACCATAAATCTCACGCAAAGTTTGCTCATTGCTTGTGTGATATCCACTGGCTCGCCTTCATGGTTTAAAATGGAGAAACTGCCACCATTTTTCTTTATCACAATTTCATCTTTGCTCGCAAAATGATGAACAACGATTCACATTTCATGTGCGTACTTTCCCTTGATAATAAAGTAAGTATAATTAAGTGAATGAGTAAATAAACAGGTAAATTAATGACCCAATAAATGAGCAAATAAGTAAAAAAGCTCCCACACCCCGAAGATAATATCATGTATCAGTGATCTCGCACGCTGACGCAAGAGGATTTGACTATGAGTGTCGCACAACACTAGTGTCTGTATTGAATGACAGGTTTAGTCAGCATTTGCATTTGCTTAAATCTTCTCTTGAAATCATTTTGTTCTCTTAGAAACCCAAGATTTAAAGGATTTTATTAGATGCCCTGTTGTCACTAACAGAGGGGAGTATCTTCCATCATTCCTTGATCTTCAAAACAAGCTGCACCCGGATCAGACAGAAACATGCATTTCCGATCACACTCATCACTAATTCAAGGATGGAGGGATAGATAGACACTGAAGCTGCGAAAGAGAATGCCTCTCATGCCTTACTGTATGTCTTCTTAACCCAGACAATATGGCACTTGTGTAACATCAGTACTTACTAGGTTAACACGGGCAGATCTGTTATCAGTGTGCAAAAGACTGGGCTTTGATTGCAGCGCACTTAAGTTTGACAGCCCATGCATCCCAAATCTGCTTTATTTATTTCACTTGCCTTAAACCAAAAGGCTGAATTTCAGTGTGCACATTAGCCTTTTATATATATATATATATATATATATATATATATATATATATATATATATATACACATTACCACTGCATAGTCAATCAGCCTAATATACCCTCTGTCGTCTGTCATTAATGTTAATCAGACACCAAAAGAGAGAAAATCTTTCACTGCTCTTGACTGAATCAATTTTGTAACTTTAATGAGAATAAATGAATGCTTTTAATTCACACAGTGAAGAGTATGCAGTGTTTTTTAATACATTTCATTACTTTATACAATTTATGTAATAGGCCTATTTCTTATTTATAGTGCTTGAAGTTTTTCGGGTAGGCCTGTTTAATTTTTATCACTGTTTACGTGTCTGTAGTAAGCTTGAGAGTTTTTTTTTTATATTAGTCTATTCGTTTTTTGTGGTATTGAAAATGGTGACAAGAATTATGACATTTCAATGATATTGAATGGTATAATTTCAATGAAATAATATAAAAACCTTATTTGAAGCAAAAATAACTATATCGTGGTATATATCGTTATTGTGAAATATAAGATTTTGGTCATATTGCCCACTCCTCCTTTGTGTGATCGTCAAATCGCAGCGGTTGTGTTGTAAATATATTTATATACAGTAGTCTGCTGTAATCCACTCTGAAACATGCAGCTGTACTGTATTTTTGTTTCGATAAGGTATTTCTTTAATCAACGGGGGGAAAAAATTGGATGGTGGGGGATTCTTCCTTTTTTGTCTTTAGCTGATCACATGCATGTAATATGCATGTTGAAATTCACCCTTTGTACTACATTTTGTAAATTGTAAACAAATAATTGTATCTTTGTTGTGCCCTACATGTTGTTGTGTTAGAGTTGAAGGTGTATAACCTGAATGTTTAAGGTGATACGTAGAACACACTCTCCTCTCCTTGACATGTATCCGCTAGGGCAGCACTCAGTGGAATTACGTTTGACCCACAAAAGCGATTTCCTTACACCTGCTAAAAACCACCATCAGCTGTTGCATTTCAAACTCAAATTTCCTTCCCAGACATTCATAGTATGTTTACAGTGCTTGCACGAGCATTTTTATTGAATCTCCTCCTACTACTTAATCTTTTAAGTCTTCATTTTAAAAAATATATATATATATATATTTATCTTGATTTTTTTTTCAAGATAATTTCATGCTTAGATGAGCAATTTTGACTAGAATGTTGAATTACTAGAATAGCAATTATGCTATTGTAATAGTTGCATGCTGAATTGTAATTGGTCTTTTCTTTGTTGCATTTATTTTCACCTCTGCAATGGAAAGATGGCATCATAGGACATTTAATTACGTAGCTTAGCCGAAACCTAAGCTTACCTAAATGCTGTTCTTTTCCTGTCTATCAGGTGCTGCTCTTTCCTTCACATAAAGAATATCTTATTGACTTTCAATATCTAATTGGTGCAATTTAACACCATTCCTATGCACATATTGTTTTTTCTAAGTTTCAGTTACACATTGACCATAGTGATTAACTGGACATAGCCAGATACAATCTTGTGCCAGTGCTTAATGGTTTCCCAGCCATTCACTTTTCCATTATAACCCCAAGTAATGACCTTCTTAAATCATGAGCCTTGATTTGACAGCACTGGATGAGTGTTATTAGCAGATTTGAACACTAGGTGGAGATCAAGTTCTGTGAAGACATGATTTCAGACTCTCTTAGACAAGATCAGATTTCTCTCATCCCTCAGTTTAAGACTTTAATGGATGTCATGTGATGTTAGTGTGACGTCTGAAGGAGAGCAGGTCAAATTTCATCGTGTGATGAATTAAAAAACAAAACAAAAAGAAAACAATTAAATATTGACATTGTTTTAAGAAATTAAGTAAATCAATCCATTAAATACTCTTTAAGTAGTCCAATAATGCCAGGGAACAGCTTGTAGTTCATCAACTGTGTGAGACGCTATAAATTTAAAATAGTGTTTGTGATGTGTTGTGCATTTCTTTTGTCAGCCAGCAGGGGGCGGTGTGTACAGGACTTACAAATTGACTAAAATCAGGTTTGGGAACAGCTGTGTGAGGACCACATGTTTGCACATTAAGCTTTATTGATCATTATGCACACAAGCTGTTTTTAGTCTTACTGAGATATTAAGGAATCTGTATTATCTGAGCCAGCAGAATAATCAAACTGTAATGAATGAGTTCTGCATTTTTCTTATTCCATGTACCTCATAAGTGTAGCTTTCTTCTCTCAGTGTAAATGGCTCCATTTACTTGTGTTTTTCTTCTAAATGTTGCTTAAGGAGAACAATTTACTGTATACGGTATTTAAGAGCTGTTTTCTCAGTTTTCTTTAGATTTCGATGTTAAACGCAGAACCGTTATGGCGAAGTGTCTCAGCTGTAGGAAATAATCCATTATTTATTGGCTATATCGGACTAATTTTCTTATCGGACCGATAACCATAACATTAAAAATGTATCGACTGGGGGCCGATATATCATGCATCCCTAATTTTAAAATATATTGAATTTAAATTTAAAATTGTAATATTAATTGACAATATAAATTATGTAGAGTGGCCTGCAAAGATATTTCTTAAAACAATTGACTCCCTTTTTGTTTTTCTGCCTCTCAAGATACCATTAGATCAGCAGCAGAAGTTCTTACTGCGAAAAATAACGCAGCTTCTACATGCCTTTAATGTGAGGACAGCAGTCTGTGTCGGGCTCTTCAAATCAATTTCTCGGTCCACATGAATATGGCAGCATTACGTGAGAGGGCTTCCCCCAGATCTTTCATCACTTTAATGATCTTGAGATAACCAGACATCTTGCTTATTGAGGATAACATCAGTCGCTCATATTCTTGTCATTTATATGATTACTTTACAGTATTCCTCATTTAGCAGATGCTATCTTGTCCAAGCTGACTTACTGTCGGTTTGTACTTTTAGGGAAACCTGGAGCAACCTGGCACTTCGGCGGTAACCCGAGTCATTCCATACAAGTCAATCAACAAAAAACATTCTTCAAAAAGTTACATTTTTTTGTGAACTATTTTAACACTATTTTAACTATTTTAACTACTTTAACACAGGGTAAACGGTTTTCTTCAGATCCTTAACCTTGTGCATGAGTGATAGTAGTAGTGATGTAATGCTAATAGCGATTTCCCTTCCTAAGATTTTCAGATATTCAGAAACCATTGTACTGAATAAAACAAGCCCGATGATGTAACTTCAGTGGCTAAGCGTTCTCTAACAAAGCCAGAGGGAATTCAGTCTAACTATACCTCACATCTCCCATTTTCCTCATTCGTGCTTTGGTGGATTCTTGAGATTGAGCTCTGATTGTCTCTTCACAGCATTGCTTGCTGTAGTGATCCCTCTGTGCATTGTTATAGGATAAAAAAACAAATGATTCGCAAAGCGCTCAATTCTCCATTTTAATAGGATAAAAGTACAAGACTTCTTTATGTGTGTGTGCGTGTGTTTCAGGGAGTTTTCGCTGAGCACAGATTTTTGTGTCAGTTTTAGAGCTGAAGAGTCGAGTTATGTGGGCAGGATTCGGCTGGCTGCTGACACACTGATAGTTTGTGTTTTTGTGTGATTGAGGGAAGCCTTCCGGCAAAATTGTGAATCCCTGTCTCTCCAGAGGAACATAAATAGTGTTGTGCAGGTGAGGCCATCGCCATCTTTCAATCATCATATTCTTCCTGGACATGTCGGTCTGACAATGTCAGTGGGTTTAAAGATGGATCAGGTCTGTCAGCGAGCCATTAAGGGACACCTGTGATGTCACTTAATTTGAGGATGTTAAAGGAAAATTCCGGCCAAAAATGAACCAAGGGCTAAATAACACATGGGTACTGAGTCGACCGTTCTCTGGGATGCGTTTTCATGATAATTGAATGTACCCAGTTTTTAACGTTAGTTTTAGTTTAACCACAGATTAGCTTATAACGCTAGTGTATGGGGCATCAAATAAGTAAAAATAAAAATCGCTAGTTAATACCACTAACAAGGCTCAAACTAGCCCCACACTAACATGGCAGCATAATGAGAGTCTTCTGATCTTCAGCGCCAGTGCCTTTTATTTCTTGTACCCAAGAAGTCAATGGACAGCTATGTCAAAGGTTTTTCAATGTTACCGTATATCACTGTTGAATAGAGAGTCCAGCACAACAAGCTGGTGGGAAAAAAAGCGTCCAGTTTAAATACAATTTAAGTGATATACCTCTCTGTTATGCAGTGTTTCCATGGATATATACAGTTTAGTTTAAATGCTGTATATACAAAATTTATTTGAAATACATTTTATATTTTTCCTATTTTATCATATGTACAGATTTATAACTATAAATCTATACAATGTTTATTTTATTAGCAAAAATATCTTCAGGATATACAGTTAGAGGTCGACTGATTCATCGGTTTTGCCGATATATCGTTACCGATAGTTGATTGGTGGAACGGTAAAAATCCATACCGATAGTTTTCCCAGTTTGCTGGAACGGCTGAGAAGAGTATGCTGTCATTACACAGTACGAGAGCGCTGAGAACAGACTGCTGGCATTATACAGAGCGAGAGCGGCCTCTAGAGGACAAATAGATTATCACTAGCACCACGTGTTGTTTATTGTAACACGTAAGGCTGTGCAAAACAGGGAGAACGCTGACACTTCAGATGTGCATTTGAAACACCGTCAGTAAAATGGTATGAATGCAGAACACTACAGCTGAGGGGACTTACATTAGTAGCGGCTAACTCAAGCGGTTAAAACAATCTGACAAAAACACACAAACCTCACCCAGTTAAATGTGCATTAGTTACTATTTGCATTAGTTTATATCCAGCTGGTCACTTTTATGCATTCATTAGCCGACGAAGTTGCATATTTAAAGCTAGTGACGTATTTGCTTTCTCAACATTGATATGTTCATGCAGCCGACAGAAACATAAACAAATCAGAAACGCATTCGATTCAATTTTTTTTTATCACTGCAATACATATTGTTATTTTGATTAGATAATCATCAAGTGTTCTAATACAAAAGCAAATAAAGTGAGAGACTATACATGTAACATACATTTATGTAATTTTAATGCTCTGGCCTTTGCAGAAATTTAAAGATGGCTATCTTTAAGTATAGCATGACTCTTTGGATTTATATGAAATGGAAACACTTTACAATAAGATTACATTTTTGCATTAACTAAGGTTAATAATTGTTGTAGTATTGTTCATTGTTAGTTTGTTAATTTCAACATGTACTAATACATTTTAAATTGAGTTATAATTTAAATTTTATCTGTTAATCTTAGTTAATGTATTATGAACTAACATGAACGATCAAGGTAAAATTTTATTGCTCAAATATTAATGCATGCAGTAAAAATGTATATTGCATAATCATGAAAGCTAGCTAATACATCCTTGTTAACAAATGGGACTTGCAAAGTGTTACCTATGAAATTTACATGTTTATATGTTTCTAGGTTATAGCTAAAGAAACCTGTAATATTTTACTGTTTAAATTATTTTCTGTAGAATTCATTCTGTAGAACTTCTCTTTTTAATATATTCATATTTATTTCATTTAGCACATTTCAGTTCAGCTCTGTTTAGTCTAAAATATCGGTTGATTAATCGGTTATCGGCACGTACGGTCAAACCTAGTTATCTGTATCGGTAAAACCCACTATCGGTCGACCTCTATATATTTAACTAACTTGTAAATCCACTTTTGCTGGAAAAATTATAAAATAATACTAGTTATAACTATAAATAGTTTTTAACTCATTTTAACTGAAAAGACTATACACGTCATTTTTGAAATTTAGATGAAGCTTTATCTTTTAGCAGCTCGATAATTTTACCATGGTGACATATTAACATCAGCTGAATTCATAGCAACGGTGTTCGAAAATAACAGAAATTCAAATGTTAAGGTTTACATGATCTGCATATGTTTCTAAGGCATATAATCTGCATCTGTGATGCTGTCTGTCTACTGTGCTGAAACAACACTCTGGTTACTCTGCTTACTGTTGAGCCCTGGTCTCTCTCAGCACAGATAAGCTACTTTAATGTGTTTTCTCTATCACAGCGGTGTGTAGCACAGCTGTGTGTGTAGCAGCTGTTAGTTAAACATGATTAGCATGATTTGCATAATAACGTTTCCAGTTCACAAGAGTCAGCGTGTGTTCGTTAGTGTTTTGATATGTGGTATTGCTTGCCAACAACTGGAAAGCTTTATCTCCAGGTCTCTCTGGAGAATCAAGTGTTTGTTTGATATTGGAATACTCGATCAAGGAATATTTCGGTGTCACACCAAATCATCCAATTATTTACAGGTTCAAAAAAATGGATCCTTGATTTCAACATGCACATCTATATATATATATATATATATATATAGGCGTTTGTCATTTTTCTTGAATTTTCTTTTTTGCTCAGCTGGTTTGGTTCAGCCCCAATCAAAAAGCAATTTGTTTTCTGCCATTCGACGTTCCACGAGAGACTGTTGAACCTGCACATCTTCACAACATTAATTGCACGTTTGATGTCTATGTGCTTTACTGTGTATCCCAGCAGATACTGATTGGTCCAAGAAGGGGTAATAAAGAAAGGATTGATTGGCATTTAGAAGATTGGATGGTACATTTACAGGCATTTACCAGACAATAAATTACATTGTGGTTCACTCTTCCAAAATCTAGAGTCAGAACTACTATATATATATAGTATTTTGAGTGTTTTGTTTTTAATGCGAGTGTTACATATAATTTGTTTTATGAGATTTGTAAGACATTTTCCATAGAATTTAACACAAAAATAACTTCTTAAAATATGCTGCCATTCAAAAGTTTGGGGTCTGTGAGGATTTTTTAAAAATGTTTTTGAAGAACATTCTTGAAGAACATCAAGAACTTAGTTACAGTAAACATTAAATTCTGTAAGGAACACTATAGTAAAATACGATTGAGAATTAATATACAGTTTGGATTGGCGGTATGGTTTTGTTCTGGACAAGATCTCCCCTTAGCAGGTTGTCCGCGGGTCCTTAAAAAGTCTTAAATTAGATTTAAAAAATGTAAGGCCATAAAAAGTCTTAAAGTCTTATATTTACTAATGAAAGGTCTTAAATTTTCGATAGCAATTTGACTTGGACATATCTAAATGTTTTCCAAATTAAAACTATCTAATTAGCGTCCTTTTTTATTTATTATTCGTTCTTTTGTGGATTTGCTCGTGACATTTGAAGTAACTCGTAACGTAACTCGAAGTAAAAAAAAAAAAAGTCCGTATATGGGTGAAAATGCCCCTGGAACTCAATTTAAGGTTGCAAATATTGCCCTTTAATAAAAAAAACTGACCACTGCATAGAATATGAAAAATATGAATATCTTCAGGTGTCAGCTGTCAACAACAGGCCTAAACCAGCCATGTTACCAGTACACAAACATAATCTAATTATCATCAACAAAACTTTGAAAATATTGAGACATTTTTGTCAATATTGCGCACCCCTAATGTAAAGTATTAATTTTGATTTCTTCAGGTCTTAAAAAGGTCTTAAAAAGCCTTAAATTTGACTTTAAAAAGTGTGCAAATACCCTGCCTTAGGGTAAACAGAACAGAACCAACATGAATATATTGCAGATATCATTAATTCAATATTTTAATTTACAACATAATTTGAGAATTTTGTCTGATTCAAGGGGAATCAGAATGCCAAATCCTGACTGATGAGAGGAGGAGCTGTGGATGGAGGAGGGTAATTGGCTCCTGAGAAACGCGATGGCTGCTGATATTACTGAAGAGCTTATATATGTATACAGTGATAGGCGTCGTATTCCTGTAGGTAGACGTGGGTCAGCTGATGCGAGCTTGACTAACATGACCTGCCAGAACTGACGCTATACGCTTGATTATTATAAGATTGTTTGTTAAATAGAAAGTTAAAAAGAACAGCATTTATTTGAAATAGAATTCTTCTGTACTGTCTGTACTGTCACTTTTGATCAATTTAATGTCTCCTTGCTGGATAAGGGTATTCATTTATTTTTTAAAAAACTTTTAAACAGTAGTCACAGGTTCAGATCTTTTGTTTTGTAGGTAAATTTTCTCAACGAACATCCTTAAAACATGGCATACAACATGATATTCATCGTATCAATATATGTATTTTGTTTTAAGGATGTTAAGATATTTATTCTGGAAAACAAGCTAACCTTGCAGTGGGACCAAATTGTTGTATTTTTGAGTCATGGCTTTTTCACACACCTAGTTTGAGAATATCCATTGAATCTGGCCCAGAAAGTTATCCTTGGACATTGTGTGGATGAAAACTTCAGTTGCCATGGAGATTGCACATCCGCCTTCTCAAATTCACAAGGACTGTGACCAGTCAGTGTGTGAAGAAGACTTATAGGTTTCTAAATCAGTAAAATGCCACTATCCATCATTTCCATCTTGTATTACTCAAGCTAAATGCATCATTTCATTGGCATCTTGCACGTCACAGGCTTTCATTGATCTCCCATTATCACATTTTACCAAATCATGAACCAATATCAGCCAGGCCGATTAATCGATGTGCTTACTGAGGCATGATGGTTATGAATCGTTTGTTACTTGGCAACTAGAACCCACACACATAGGTCAAAATACAAGTGCTTAAAGCGAGCCGCTTCCCAGATGGCTCCGCTCATCGGTGGAGGGTTGTGTGATAGTGGTGTGGGTTTCACTTTGATACTGTACGTGCTCATACACAAAATGATTAAACCAGGCCCTTGGGTTTGTTCGGGCTAATGCACTTTGTGTTGTATTGTGTCACAGCTCCTGACGTGCCGTAGCAGGCATCGGCTTTCCAACACGGTCACACGTGTGTATTCTGGATGTAAGCAACTTTTTTAATCATTAGGCCTTAATCATTTACATTGTAAATAAATGGTGTATTACATTTTAAAATTCACTCTGTACGAAGCATTTGTGTCCGTGAGCACATGCACAAAGTTTGGTGACCCTGCTGTTTGATCGTAAGAAGAGCTGACATAGACAAAGCCTCTCGCTCCACTCGAGGAGTTCTGCATCATCCAGGGTTGCGTACGGGTGACAAAATTGCTGGCTGAGTTTGAGCAAGTGTGGCATGTGAGCCTCTCACTGCCCGCTCCCCCCAATCCACCACCGTTTAACTGGATGCAAAAAAAGCCAGCAATATTGAAGAAGACTTCTAACCAATCTAGATGCTTGCATTAGCCACTTTTTCATTTTTGTTGCACACAAAGATGACAGTTTAGAGGTCCACTGGGTGGTCTACTGATGGAGATGCACCTGTCTACTGCCACTTTCACATCTGTGTTCTTAATTTTAATGCAAATATACTAAGGATAAGCGTAGAGGTCCAAAATGAACACTCGCCAAGCTGCAAGTAATTGGCTGGATAGGAAGAACTCCCCAGTTGGCCGGTAACTTTAATAGGATATGCAACATTACCTGGTTAAGTCAAATGGTAAGAAAGGTCTGAGAATTAAAGGGATGTTTCAACCAAAAATGACAATTATGTCATTGTTTACTCACCTATGTCGTTCCAAACCAGTATGCATTTTTTCTTCAATGTTCTTAAAAATTAAAATATTTCTAAGAACATTGGGAACCAAAAAACATTTCTCAAAGTATCTTCTTTTATGCTCCACCAAAGAAAGTAAGTCATACAGTTTGGAGTGACATGAGGGTAAGTAAATTATGACAGAATTTCCTTTCTGAGATAACTACCCCTTCAAATCAAAGGCATACAAATGGTTTTCAAAGCAAAATATCTGCCTTTTCAAACAGCTTTGTCCTCAATGTAAAATTCATTAAGCTTTTTTGATAAGCTTACATTTAAAGTAAGCTTACATTGATTTTTTTTTTTTAAAGAATAGTCATCGTTTACGTCTATAACAAAATAAGATATTTGGAAAGATTTCTTCATACATATATATATATATATATATATATATATATATATATATATATATATATATATATATATATATATATATATATATATTAGGCCATACAATGAAAGTTTCACGATGCTGCGTGTGGGCAAGTTCAAAAGAGTTCACGAAGGCAAGCAAATCCAAATAATATCAGTTTATTCCAGAAGACGAAGGGAACACACACACATACAGATGATACAAACAATACCGGACAACAGAGAGCACAAGCAGGAACTTAAATACACAGAGATGATTAACAAACGACTAACAGCTGTGATGAAGGTGATTGGTGTCCATGGTGACTGATCAGTGGCGGGAAACACAGACAGGGAAACATACGTGAGGAGTGAAACTGTGACAGAGAGTCAATGGTGTCTAAAGTTGTTGGACCCCATTGGCTTTCACTGACTACGTTTATATGCAGCCAATTTTCGGGTTATGGTCGGGTTAAGGTCACTATTCGGGTTTCTGAAACATTAGGAATAACCCGTTTAAATGCGTGAGCAGAGAGAGTTACCCCTGTATACATGGAATTGCAATATCCAGATGTAAACGGCGACGCATGGTTAGCGTCTGGGTGTACGGACAACCTTAAGACGCAATATGCGTAATTTCCGATTCTTCCTGTATCCAAAAACAACAACAACAGCAGCAGCACGCGGATAATGAATAGTTTGGGGCAGATAGCGATCGCCTTTGTTTAGCTTTGGTGCTGGTACTGACCTCGCTCCAAATGTATGCTGTGCTGCGTCTCGCCATGTTTACTTCCGGTATAGGCTACTGCACGCGGGTTTTTGTATGCGCCGAGAAGTTCCTCTACTCAAAAGACCAAGATTCCTTGCGAATAGAACATGCGCAGAACACAAATCACTATGGGGATATGCCGATACGCGTTTACATGACCAAAAATTTGGGTTAGAAAAGGGGTACCCCAGGTATCATATCCGGGTTTTTTAAATCCGGGATATGAGCATATTCGGGTTTTTGCTGGTGTTTACATGGCCGTGCGTGACCGGGTTATTGCTAAAATCCCGGTTTTAAACGGGTTATTGGCTGCATGTAAACGTAGTAACTGTATGAGCAAATCATCCTTCAGAATATCTTTTTGTGTTCTACATATTTGGAACAAAATTAGAGTAAATGATGACGGATTTTTCAATTTGGGGTGAACTATCCCTCCATATGGTGATACACAATTTCTGGCATTAAGCCACCAAAACAGAAATATGTGGAACAGGCTGTTTTTGTGACAGTTTTACTGTAAATCCAGACTGATTTATCTTTAAATGATGCTCTAAGTGACAAAACTACCTGGTTTTCATACATACGTGATTTAAAAAACTGCTACATTTCATGACATAAATATATTTGTATAAACAAATAATGCAAAATACATTTTCATGGTGGGTTAGAACTATCTGGTGATTTTTCTCAGTTCACAAACTGTTGGCAGGTCTGGCAGAAAGTAGGTCTTCATTGGATATACTTCATTATTTTATTACTATAAAAGTGTGCACCATCAGCATGTACTTTATCCAGTCCTGTGCCCACTCACAATTACCAGTAAATTTCCTTGCTCTGGCAATATTATTTTCCAGCATCCTATGTCGTTCCTGTCCACATTGATTTCCATAACACAGCTAATTGGTTTCTGCTATGTGCTTCCTGTCTTTACCACATCAGACTCTGCTGATACTGACATAATTGGACCACTCAAACACTAACAAAAGTTTCGAGATGCATGAAATTTCCCCCACATTTTAAAGGGTTAAGAGAGCTGTCATGGTAATAGTTTGGCTTACATATTCCCCTGTGTGCATCTATTGTCTGACAGGAAGGCAGGCAGGTGAACTATATGATTTTGCGGCTGCACTGTAATGTGCTCCATCCTCCCCTGGCTTTGATACACATTCAGACAGATCAAGTTGCATAATGAATATTTTACACATGCCTGCACTGCATGCATGTATGAAAGATCCTGCCATGCACAGGGCGAAATTGTTTGCACAAAAAATTCTGTTCTTTTATTCTCTTGTTAATTGTCAACAGCTTGAAGTCAGAGTGGACACCTAACAACACACGAGCCGCTATGGTGGCATCAGCTGCAAGCTGTGCAAATAAACCTCCTGTTGTTGCTTTCAATCTATCTTTCGTTCTTTTTTTAATTTTTTTATTTAGTGAGGTCGATTGACATGACGAACAACATTTATATTGAGTGCAACAGTGACCACTGACTGTTAGTAGCTTCATTAGTATTTTTGCTATACATTTTTTAGAAATAGATTATTAAATAAAATCCTCTAAACCTTGAGCCAAACCATCCATCTCCAGTATGATTCACAATTTGCTGGTATTTGAAACTCAGCCAAAAATCAAAGGTACAATACTGTATATTTAACATCTTATTATGAAGCAATAAACTACTCATCCTATGAAGTGTTGGAAAATTATATAATTGAGTAAAAAATCAACCGTACAGTATCAAACAACTGACTATAGTTAAAGTAATTCAGAAGTATAAAATGCCTTATATTAGAAGTTTATTGTGTATTAGAAGTTTTTTGTAAAATATATACATGCACAGTGACTTGATTACATAATTTACAATGCTTTATGGCAATGGCTGCTCACTTCTGCTATTATTTTAATTTCATAGACTTCTCTGATTGAGTGATCTCTCTTCAGGAATTGTAATTCTTCACCAAAAGTGCTTAATTAAATGTTGTTGTTGTTGTTGTTGTTGTTGTTGTTGTTGTTGTTGTTGTTGTTGTTGTTGTTGTTGAAATAACATTGGCTTGATTTTACCAAAGCATATGTTATCGCTTAACATCATCGGATTCTTGAAAGCTGTACACTAGCCTTCAAAAGTTTGGGATCATTTATTTTTTTTATTTTTTTTAAAATTGAAGGTGAAAAAAAATCATTGTTACAAAAACAATTATTTCATAAATATAGTTTCTATTCGTCAAAGATAAAAGAAATATTATAAAGTATATATTTCTGTTTTTACTGTATTTTTTATTAAATAAATTGTTGAGCGTTGTTGAGCAGAAGATATTAGTAGTGTATGTTATCGGTAAACGTGCTTTGAATTGTTGCTTCAAACGTAAAACATCTGTTGTATAACATCTGTTGCAATTTTTTTTTCAGCTTAGCCACTTGCAGTTAAAATAGTGCAATAAGAAATATAAATTAAAATAATGTTGAAAGTACAGCAAATATTAGTATAAATATGAACAAAAATGATCAGTGTACAGCAAACCTGCTTCTGTACTCTCTCTTTCAGCTCCCCGTTTGCTCCTCCCACCCTCTCGTACTCGTTCTCTCATGCTCTGCCTCTTTGTGTCTCGTGCTCTGAATGCACTTGTAAGTTTAATCTCCACTGAGGAGGAGGAGGAGCGCCAATGCATGTTAGGTATCTCGGTAGCTGACAGATACAGTGCTCACAGGGGGAGGCATGAGAAGACATCGGATCCATTGGTACATCAATTTGTTGCTTTATGTTTGAAGTCTGTTTGGCCATTTTTTGTGTGCTACCACTACCAAGTGATCTGAAGCACTGAGCTGAGATTGCAAAGAAACCAGCTAGTGTGTTTGGATATGCGCTGTCTTTGATCAGGGCTGAAACAAGGATTTGAATGCAAAGAAAAAACGTTGAAGGAAATAAAGACTAGGACTGTACATTGTACTCTATTAAAGCCTCTTACGTGAGACTATACGTGACATGGAAGCCGTGCAGGTGGTCTTGAGCAGCAGCCCATTTGATAATCGAGCTGTGAAGTTCTTGTGCCGGTCGTAGAAGCAATGAAATAGGATTCTCGACATCGCTGAAGACTGCTTTATCAGGTCTTTGCAAGTCTAGTTGAGTAAGTCAGGCTTCAGTTGGATCAGCCCTCCTGTTAGTGAGGTCTCTGAGCAGGAGTCAAACACACTGCACAAACCAGTAGGACTGACAAACTTTTGCTCTGCAGAGCATCTGGATCTGGCTGACTTCTCTTTGTTTTTTGGTCTTTGTTTTTTCTCTGTGATAACCGTGCATCCTCTGAGACGGGATGCAGGTGTCATTTGTTTGCACGGATCACCGGTCCATGAGCCGTAGCACGGATGACCGGCTCAATCGACAAAATGCTAACAGTCCGAGCACTGGTACCCGAAGCAAGTTCAAAGCCGTGGCCATGGTGGCCAGAAGCCTAGGACAGCTGTCCGTCCAAAGCGTGCCCTCCTCAAGTGACCAGAGCATGAGAACTGGCATGAAATATAGGTAGGAAAACTAATATAATGAAAGAGATGGTGACTGTGAATCCTGTTGGATAATATCCAATAATAAAATTTGCAGAAAATGTTAAATAATACATTTTGGTCAATATAATTTTGTGTAATAATACAATTAAATCATTTTTATGTTAAAATATCATTTGAACACATTGGAGTTAAAAGAAAAAAAAATAACATTTGCATAATTTTGTCTTTATTGAATGCTAAATGGTCCTATCAGGTTTAATAGCGTTATAATTGGCATATGCTGGTGCCTGTATATATTTCAACAAAGTGCTTTGATTGCATATAATGAAATCAGCCCCATCAATTTGACTATTACTCTTCAAATCATTCTGCAAATGCAGCTTTAACTGTTGGATAATGGCTACTGTTTTTCTCAGTCATTTTAACCCCATTGAGCCTCTGGCAAAATAGATTCATGTCCCTGCATTGCTGCTATCTGCTTTTCCATCAAATTCCCAGAGCTTTTTTTCCTCATAGATTGACAACTGCACAACTGCTGACACATGTGTTTTATAATCATTCTCTTTGGCGTTCATAATATATAATAGTATTATATAATTTCATTATATAATTTAATGCCAGTTTTGTATTTCCTTTATTTCCAAGAGTTCATTCTTCTATGTTTCATTAAAATGCAAAGCAAATTGAAATTAAACCTTTTTTTACATTCATTAGCAACAAACCTGCAAATATTTGTTAATTTACATAATGACTGCTACAAAAACTGCCAGATTGCTTTCAGCTGTTATGTTCGTTTGCAAAAAAAAAAATCCTGATAACAGCTCTTAATGGAAGCATGTGATCTTTGCTTCCTATTTGAAATCAGGATTGCTAAGCGATTTTGTTGTCAGAGACTCCAATTTATGTCAGGCTTAATACTCGCTCCTGTAGAGCGAGAGAGTTAGCTAGACCTTGTTAATTTCATTTATTCATTTATGCATTCATTCTGAGTTACTTCATGCACTGTCACTGTCTTGAAGCCTCGTCTTCCCTTTTTAAAGAAATCCTTATTTACAGTGTTGTTACCATTTTTCCATGGAACACATTAAAAATAATCAAAGCTCTTTGCACAGCTTTTTCTGTACAACAATAATGGCCACATCTTTCAAGCTCCAAAAAAGTAAATAAACAAACAAAAAATACCATCATTAGAATAATAATCTTACATAGAAGTAGTACATAGGACTTGTACACTGTATTGTAGGTGTTCTGAAGGAAGACAGTAACCTTTTTTTTTTTAGAAACAATGAAATTCAAGTTGTCATTAGTGCATAATAGTTCTCTGGTAGTTATTAGTCTCTCTATATATGTAAGTAGTTACCATAAAACAAAATGCCTACGTACAGCATACTTGTTTAGAATGATTTAAGAGCAAGTAAATATAAGACAAATGTAATTTTTGGGGGACCTATGCCTTTAAGCGAGAGGTAACATTCTTTCTATTGTTCTAAATTCTCCAAGGCAAGCAGTATTTGATTCCAGCGCCTTCTGTTGTCTTGAGATTGAGATTGTACAGCGATTTTCCCCAATGCCAATAGTCAAAGATCCTTCCGGCTCTTAGAAGCCCCCCATATTGACTGCAAGGTCAGCATCTGATCTTCTGCCAGAGGATGTGTGTCTGTGTGGATTAACTAGAGCATCGCTTTGAGCTGATCTTCTCTAATGAAGCTCGGGGCGTCCGAATCGAGCCCTGCCAGACTCTACTGTCAACGAGTTCTTTGTGAGTACATGTATATGCAATGAAAGACTGTGAGCAGTTTCTTAGAGTTTCTTTGAGTATTTGTTTATGTGTGTTTGAGAACTGTGCCCAAATACCCAGAGGAAGAAACAGCCCGGGACGCACTGCTCTCTTGTCAGGGTGAGTTTCAATGATGTGCCATATTAAGTCCCTAGAGCTGTTGGTAGCAGAAGTGGGCCATTGCACTCAAGGTTCAAGAATCTAAAACTTTAGCACAGGAAGTTACATCACTGACCACTTTTAATGCGATATAATGAACATGCTATTTAGAGAAAACAAGCTGCTGGCTACTATAACTACAGGTGAAGAATGTTCAGGGCACATTCCTGGGAAAATAAATGTGTTTCAGTATAATTAGCTTTTAACTCTGTACTCTCAAAGGGATAAAAGTCCTTCCAGTCCTGTTTTTCAGGATTCACTGGCAGACCGGCACCTTTGTCTCACCTAATGTAGTTTTTTTTAGTCAGTTTCAATCACAATCTCATTCTGCTCGAAGCAGACAGGGCTATTGTTAAGAGAGAAGAGTGGAGGGGGGGGCTTTCAATTAACCAGCACCTTTCCCAGTCCAGCTCAGTATTACCCTGGTCTCTCTCCACCGTTAGATTGACAAAAGCATTGTACCGGTGGATGTAGAATTGGGAATGATGCCATATCGTAGATTGAAGTAGCTTATCCTCACTCTTTGTGGAGATGCTTCAGTTTAGCTGTGTGGACAGTTTAAATGGCTCCGGTCAGGATTCGATTAATCATTTATGTAAAACAGGCTTATGATTTTGTTGGAGGAGATCCTATTACACTAGGTGCAGCAAAAAGAGCTTGTTTAGATCAGTGGTTGTCAACCGGGAGGTGATCCTCTGGGTAGGATATATTTAACTTGAAATTAAATATATTAATATAATTCATTAATTGTATTATTAATACGTTAAATAAATAAAAAATTAACAAAGCACCACCTCTCTTGTACATATTCGTGATTGTTTATAAAGTTTTGATGGATGATGATTGTAATGAAGGTAAAGACGATTATGGTGACATAGAGGAGTCATACATTAGGCATGTGCGAGTCCCATTATTATTGATGCACAAACAAACTGTGTGTGTGTGTGTGCTCTCGGCTCACTGATCGCTATAACATCGTATTACTGCATGAACGAAGTTCAGTATATTTGTGTACTTGTCAAAATTAATATACTGCGAGTGTTTTACAATGGATGCTCGCCGAAGAACCGTGATCATTTTTTCCAGGATTATTTGAATAGAAAGTTTACAAACAGCATTTTTTAACATTATAAAAAAAACACTGTCACTTTTGATTTAATGCAACTTAATTTCAACACAATTTAATGCATCCTTGCTGAATAAAGTATTCATTGAATAAGAAAACTAAAACTCTTATAGACCCTAAATCTTTTAACTAAACAATATAGTTATGATCCCATAGAAGATCATACAAACAAAATTTCATTCAGTCTTCTGTATAATTTCTAAGTTAATTTAAATGTACTTTTAATGTAATAGTTTCCCTGGGAGCATTCAATGTCTAAAATGTTTATTAGATGACGCACCAAACACACTTAAATAGCATGTGCGAAGCATAATTGGAAGTTCTGAGATGAAAAAGTGTTGAGATATATAAGATGGCGCAGAACGTGTTAAAGTGTTCAGGCGTTAAAGAGTAGGCGTGTTGAGAGATTTTATTGCACTTCTGTATCACTATAACAGATACTACCTTCAGTTCAGACTCACTCCCACATGAAATAATGCCTGATGAATGTTTGTGAGGAACAAACAGCAGCCTTTGCTTCTACAAAGCCACACAATACCACTATAAATGCTATAAACGTCTCACATGTGCATTTCTATTTAAGGCTTGAGGGTGTGTATGTGTAATCGTTCACTCTGATAACAGACTTTCTTTTTTATGCCCCTGAACTGGGGATGGATGGCTGTATGTTCTTCTCTCTGTGCAGGGCTGATAGCTTTTAATTAAGGCCTGCATGTTTACGCTTTAAAAACGTGTGGATTCTCACTGGCAGCAGAATGTCTTTGTCGTTTTCTTCGCGTTCTAGGAATAGATTTATTAATCCCGACAGAGCTCTACCAGAAATAAATGCTTTTATTTGTCTCCCTGCAAATTTATGTTGTGGTGGACTACATTTTTTGCCATAGAAAAGGTTTGAACCCTTTAGTTGTTTACTTTTTGTTGAGTAATACTCTAAAATCGGAATAATTTGAATGCTGTGCTCAGTCACACTTGGCTGTATTAACTTTTTAAATGCACGTTTCTGGTGTTATTGAACACAATACATAAGTGCACATATTTCTAAAACTAAATGTTTGTTTTCATAGTCTTTCATCAAATCATTGCTGAAATGATATTGGTTTTAGCTGACGTCACCGAGGGTGCTTAAGTTTTAGCCAGTGGTTTCCAACAATGTTGCTGAAGTCAAATGGGCTGCAAACAGTTTCATGTAGGCTTCCAGTTTTCTGTGTTGGCCATTTTGCATGTTAGAAACTACTGAGATTAACTGTTAAAAATTATGCTGTTAGACTGAATGACAATATTTACTTTATGTCCTTCTATGGGTTTTATTTGAGGCCTCCATAAAGGGTGTTGTTCTTTAAATTGAACGTAATAAACTGAATATAAGCAACATACATGACATACAGCTCTTAAATTTTATGTTCTTTATTTCAATGTTTTGTTCTAAAAGCTCATTTCAGATAGTAGATCTGAGTATTAAATACTATATATACTACTAAATATTATATACTATACATATAAACCTACTATAAAACATACTAAATAAGACTAAATGCAGCTTTTGTGAAGATAAGAGACTTCTCAAAAACAAAAATCGTACTAACCCTAGTCTTTTGAATTGTGTACATGGATACATGCATGCTTAAATGAATCACATTAGTGAGAGCCGTAAGTGAGTGACATGGCTGCAACATACAAAGGCCTTTTTTATATATGGGTGTGTCCAACCTATTTATCCTGATGGAGGGAATTATGTAGAACTTTGTGAATGATGGGCGTTCCAGTTCTGCAGATCTCCAGAGCTTTCTGTGTAATTGTGCACGTGCAGATACTGTGTGGGCCACTTCATAATCCTGATAATGGTAACGTGAACTCTTATTCACAAAGTGTGTGTGGAGTCTGTGGGAAAAGGGATGGTGTTGGTGGAGAAGAGGGAAAGATGTGAGATTTGTGATGGAACTTTCTGACTAGAGCTGAAGCCGTTCTCAGGTAGAGCCGCTGCTTTTAGAACAGGGTGTAGGAGGCTTGCTCACAGTCTGAATTGCTCTTACATAAACACAAATTTCGTAGAACAAATCCGCACGAGGCAACCATCAGAGTATTGTGCACGGATGAAAGAACGGTGTGGATATAATTCAACACATTCCCCACTGTAGAGTCCTTCAAATTTATTCTGTCTTCCATGACCTTTTAGCCTTTGTCTTCCCTTTGCCTTCCAAATAATAACTCATACAGTAACAGCAAGGCTTGGGTCACTACTTCAAATTATGATCTCATTTTCTTTTGAGGACAAGTTGGCTACCATTTGGTCATGTGAAATGCATTTGCCTTAAAGGAATAGTTCACCTAAAAATGAACATTGTCATCATTTATTCACCCTTTGGCATAAAAAACGTTGGCCATATGACTTGTGCACTATATTTCAAGTCTTTTGAAGCCATACAATATCTTTATTTTAAACATGGCACATCAATATATTTTGCAACAAGGGTTTCATGTCAATGACAATTGGAACAAATAGCATTTCTGCCATTTAGAAAGAAATTAGGGTGAGTAAATTCTGACAGAATTACATTTTTTTGGGTGACTTATTTCTTTAATGCCTGACAAATGTGTTCTGGGGGAAAAAAAATGTTGCAGAAACAATTTTCACTCAGTAATTGCTAGGATTTTTTTTTATTTTTTAATGACAAAGAAAAGGCAAGTAGCACATTGAATTAAATGTGAAATTAAGTGGAAAGACTGAAATAGTATTTTCTTGTAAAATGTACTGTAATAATTTTTTATTTACAACTTTGTAAGTCAAATAAAACCTTTACACTGTTTTGACAAATTATGTTCTACTTTTAGAGTGAGATGTCCTGATCTTTTGAGTTCAGAAGCTGACTGAAGCAGGTGGTGGCAGTCACAATCCTACAGAGAACGAAGTCATCTGAACTCTGAAAAGTTGAACTCCCTCTGCTTCGTAAACTAACCTGACCGTCCGTGTTCTCTGCATATCGTTAACCTGACTAAAAGACACTGGTAACATTTATTGACCTCTGGCTTGATCTCTGCTGACTCCTGGCAAACCCAATCTCCAGCGCTGCACCTGGGTCCAGTTGTGACTGGGCAACTGTCCATCATGCAGTATTCAGATCCAGCCTGTGAAATATTCAACACAACACAACACTGACAACAGGGAAACAGTAAGAGTTTACTGGCCCTGAAAACACCAGATTGTCTTTCAATTTACTCGCATCTTTAGGCCAGCACTCTTTGAACTGGATCTGCTTATTATTTGAGCTGCCTTGACACACTTTCAGTGTTACACAGCTTCAGTCATATGTTTATTGGTGTAGACAGCAGTAGAGTTCCAGTTTAATCTGTTCTAATCATGTTAGGGATACTTTGTTTGATGTCACAAACATCAAACTACGAAAGGAGCCCTCGCCTGATCTCCATATCTCAGATCTTATTTTACTGTACATATTATCAGCAAGGGAACAACCAATGAATGAATCATAAACAGCCTTGGTATTTATCTATGGCATATTGTTTGTTTCCTACTGGGTGGTATTTGCTGCGTAAAATGAGAATAATACACTCTTCAGTCTCATTTTTGGCAGCTTGAGTTGAGATAAGAAGGCTTTGGCAAGTGCCTATTTTCATTTTTTGCACAACTCAATCACACCAAACTGTGTAATAATTTATTGAATGGCTATCATGCAAAGACACAATTATATATATTTTTGTGTGTGTGCGTGGGCTGAAACACCTCAACAGGGTGCAAATTATAGGGAGTTTGGAAAGAAGTTTTGAGGGTCTTAAAACTTGCATATTTCAAGTTATTCAAAATGCATATATCAAGGATGTGATTTTTTTCGACCTGAAAATGTGACCTATGTGAATCATGCAGATCTGTAAAAAAAACATGTCATTCACTGCTGATGCGCTGTTCTAACATGCGCTTTACTGAGCGCGAACACCCGACGCACACATGCACTAAAAGCCTGTCTACAGCGCCTGGTTACTGGACTTAGTTATCTTTTGAATCTTATTTCGCTAATACTCTCAAATACACACAAGATTTACATAAGGAAAGTTGGTTATGTCTAAACTGAAAGCAAACCGAGAAAATTGAGAGAAATCTGCTTGTCAAATGCGTGTATATTAGACGCGTCGCGTACAGGTCTTAAAGAGACAGTAGCCCTAATAGTAAGCATGCAGCTGCTTGTCCAACAAAACTATATAGGCCTACCATGCACTCTAGAGATCCGCAGTGCTGATGTTAGCACGTATTGGTCTCAGTATATTTTCCTGCTTTTTTGTCCTTAGCCAATCACATGCCTGATATATTCACCAAATAGATGCTCTCAAAACTGAAGTTGAATTCGCCTTAGAAGGTAGCCATAGCAACAGAGCTTTTCCATTAGGATCATTATTGAAAGTGCATTGACGAAAAATAAGTACTGTTATTATGTATCACTTTATTACAAATAAAAAGTGTTTCGCTCAAAAAAATATTCTTTGTAAGGTTTCGTAGCACTTTTATTTCAGCACAGATCAATCCTCATGACTGATTTGAAATATTAAAAAAAGTAGATGTGGAAAGCTTTGGAGTGCAGAGAAGAAGAGAAAAAGACAACCGTGTCTGATCTAGTCAGTTTTATTTTACCTATAAAGGAGTTGAGTGTATCAGAGGTTCACAAATGCACTCAGCAATGCACACATTTTGTTAGCTCACTGTATATTACACAAATATCTGTAATTCAATGCACAAATAAATGCCATATATATACTTTTGCATTTTTAATAACTTTTAACACTGTTATTCCACACAGCTTTTTTTAATGATGGAGTACATCCTGTGATTTGATATAGGCCTAGATTTCAAACCCCTCTAATCCCTCTTTTCCACCAAGGCAGAGCTGGTGCTGGTTCGGAGCCAGAGCCTCGTTTCAAAAAGGTTCTTTGTTTTTCCACCACCAAAGCACCAGATCCGAACCAGTAAAAGTGGTTCTTAAGTAGCACCAAATCAT
The DNA here is from genome assembly GCF_051911475.1 of Siphateles boraxobius. Classification (NCBI taxonomy): domain Eukaryota; kingdom Metazoa; phylum Chordata; class Actinopteri; order Cypriniformes; family Leuciscidae; genus Siphateles; species Siphateles boraxobius. Next base: position 34,473,535 of record NW_027509141.1, read on the forward strand.
TGCTGGTCTAGAAGTAAGAACCGCTTACGTCAACGGCTGGGGGCGGGGTTACCATGACCAACAAGACAAACAGAAACTTGTGACCGCCATTTTTTAAATAGCAGCTAATCGTGCTAATAGCAGTTCGATTGTAATTTCCGTTAATGCAAGTTACGGCGAGCTGTACGAATGTGCTGGATTCGCCGTGTTTGGATACCGATGTAGGTTTGCAAAGCCATGAGCATAAATGGTAACGCAACGACCGCCATTGTTGATGGAAGGCTTGTTCGAGATGCATCGGAGCGGCATGGACTGATCGGAGCTGCGGGAGTGTTTGGAGAGCATACGACTCCTTCTGCTTTTGGATCGCTCTCGCAGTTCGAGATTGACAGTGCCGAACCATCTTGAAAAAGCCTGGTGTGTTTGTGTGTGCCGCGCTAGCGTTGCTGGGCAACATGAGATGTATACAGTGACGTAAGATCTGGCTCTGTGATGGCTCTCTAGCCTGTGGAAAGGCAAACCGGTTCTTTGAGAGCTCGTCAGTCGAACCACCTCCGAACCGGCACTAGCTCTAGCTCTGAACCAGCACCTGGTTCTTGTTGGTGGAAAAGGGGTAAAAAAGTAGTGCAGTTTTCCACTTATAAATAAAACAATGTAATCTAACATTGTCTTCCGTCATGTACAACACATGCATACTGTATATTTTATTGTCTAGGAAATAATTTTTTGTATGTGTGTGTTTCATGACCCTTTAGAAGCGATGTTGTTGTTGTTGTTTTTCCTGTCCCAGATAATATTCAGCTATTTGGTTGAATTCCCCAAAAAGTGTGAACACGATGCCTATGTGACGCTATTAAGACACTGCTCAGAGTATCTTAACTCCACACAACCAGGTTTGGGGGCGGCAGACAAGAATAATTGTTTTTGCGATTCTTTCTGATGACTGTATGGTTCAGAATGGACACTCTTCATATTTAAGATATTTTGTCTGACTGTGCTATACAGCGGCAGAATAATACACAAGAGGTATTTACGCTGAATTAACTGAACCAAGTTGCATATGTTCTGCCCAACTCAGAACAATCTGTCTCACCACAAGGTCTAATTAAAAAGTTACAAACTTTTTGACACTGACCTGCCCATTGTTGATTAACCACATGCTCTTTACTTTTTTGCTCCATGTTAATTGCAAAACTAGATTTGAGCAGATGCTCATTCTTTTTTCCCCTAGTGAATTATGCCTCAGGATTCCCACATGTCTACAGGAAACAGTGCTTAAAAATGTACCAAACATTTCTATTTGAACTTTTGTGCTGAGGTGCCTGGAGAAATTGCCAGCCATAATAAAGTTACCAGCAAATGCTTCTATGAATAGGATTCATGAATGTCCGATCTGCAGGTTACTTTTCAGATCCAATGCAATGTGTTGCTTTCTGCGGTCTGTCTTTCATTGAATTCTGCCACTGGACACCTACATGTTTCTAATCCAGCATAGACTCCCCCACACAAACACAGAAACCCCACACATTCTTACAGAAACACGCACATACATGCCTCGTACTCCTACACACATAGACAGCTTGTTGTATCATCTATAATCCCAGTTACACACTTCTGTATTCATGTGCTTGTGTACGGACACTACAAACTAGGGCTGGGTTATATCTCTCAATTTGCCATTTGTTGTCAAGTACATTAACAATATATTTTAATAAATGTTTTAAATAAATATTTATATATGTATTTCACTAAACAATCAAAATATAGAACTAAAATATCTTTCATATTGTTGAAGAATGATATTGAAGGATTTTTACTAATATGCATCAAATTAACATTACATAGCAATATTTACTTGTTTGTATTTTTATTTTTATCTTAAATACTTCGAAGCTCTGTGGCACAAATCCGTTGTTTTATGTGTTCTTGTTTTGTTTTTTTCCTACTGTGAACCTTTACAAATCTTTAAATCCTCTTACTTTACCTTAACTTTTTGGCTTTTTACACAATACTGTTCTGCTTGGCACACAAGTATTCTTGGGAGGAAAAAAAATGAGGAAAGATAAAACAACATAAAGGCTTAAATAAAAAGTAAACAAAAGAAAGTTGGGTCCAAATTCCTGCAGCACTTCTGTCTCACTTCTTGAGTTTGAGTTTAGAATGATGCTAAGAAAATGGTGTGAAACTGAGCTTATAAACATGTAGCAAATGTTGGGTATAATATTGTATGCTATTTTTAGAAATTATTTTATTTGATTTTATATATATAATTGATTTCATATAAATATATTTATATTAACACATTTTTATATTTAAATTATTTCATTTTATTTATAATCAAAAATCTGAATTATAATTATATAATATCTTTTGACTTAGATTTTAGATAAACCTTCCCTTAGATGTTGTACAAAAGAAGATATCTTATAAGGCACCATAAGTCTGGCTTTGGGAACAAACCTTTTTGCATTAAAATGCAGTCTTGATAGGCAGATCGCAAGGTTTTGGAACAGAGTTTTGTTTCAGTTTGTTTTAGAATTTAGGTTGAGACGGCCAAAGCTGACAGTATCATTTAGTACTGCAATGGTCTTCTGCTGACTTCTAGATTGAACAAAGTGATAAAGAAAGCAGGTTAAAACCTATTAATCATTGTCTTTATTTCCTTTTTTCCAGAAACTTGGGGAAGTCTGGCCTGAGAGTCTCGTGTCTTGGATTAGGTGAGTTTATGGCTTCTTGATCAAGGCCTATTTTAAAGTAGATGAAGAAACCTGCAGCAAACAATACAAACTTTTGTAGTTTCTTTTTCACAAGATGATTATTTTTATCATTCTACCAGATGCTATTAGTGGTATATAACCATCCAGCCAGGGCTTTTCTGTTCTCTTCAGCTGGGAATTAAAGATTATCCATGTTATCTGTAGCTTCATTTTAAGGCTTTACTCTTCAGTGTCATTGGTGGATCACTGATAATCATTTAAACCTGGTTTATCTTGTGAAAAGCAGTGACTGATTCTCGATCTCTTTACAGGAACATGGGTGACGTTTGGAGGACAGATCACAGATGAGGTATGATGAGCCCTGATGTGAACTTTTATATTCTTGTGAGAACACTTACATGGATACTTCACCCAAAAATTTAATCTACTCAACCTCATATATTTACAAACTGGAAGTAATATTTATTTATTTGTATTTATTTCATGGAACACAATGTAATTGTATATTGTTAAACCTTGAGCAGTATCAAGGTAGTCCATAAGATTCATGTGCTATATTCCACATTTTTTGAAGTATGTGGAACAGATCAGCTTTCAAATCTCATTTACGGTTGTCATTCAAACATTCAAACAAAACACCTCAAGGCTCTTTGCACCAATGTTCATACCATTGATTTAATAAAAAAAAAAAAAAAATTGTCTCATGACTGCAGCACAACACATTTGAATGTTTTGAATTAAATATGGAAGAAAAATATACTGGTTTAGAATCAGAAATAATGATGGTTAGTAAAGTTTTTGGGTAAATTAACCCTTAAACACAATGTCTGTGGATCCTTAAAATGTATGAAAACATCCTGAATTAACTTTTTTAAATTTAAGGCAAAAAAAAAAACTCTGATATCTTAATTAACACAGTTATAAAGTAAAAAAATCGGAATATGCACAGGATCAGATTCTGTGTAAGAAAAAACAAATGTGATTACATAATATTGCAATTCAACAATTCAACTGAACTTATTGTTGTGTAAATACATTTTTTTAACAAAACTATTCAGACTATGTATCAAAATGTTTTATAGTGCTTTGATATTAAATATTTAATATGTTATTTCTTTGTTATTTAGCATGCAGTAGTGTTTTATTGCCAGCATATACTGTAAATGTACTTAAACTAAAGATGACTTTTAGACTGGCACAATGCAGAATACAGCTTTTAATAATTGAATAGACTGCAACACCTTGAATACTGTATTCCTCTGTCTTCAATCCTTCTGGCAGATGGCAGAGCAGCTGATGACTCTGGCGTACGAGAACGGGATCAATCTGTTCGACACGGCAGAGGTCTACGCTGCTGGAAAGTGAGTGCGCCAAAATTAACACACAGCTCACCCCATCAAATTAGTATTTGTAGACTGTAGTATTGCCATGTGCTGAAACATGTTCTTTTTGTTTATCTTGTGTAGTTATTAAAGAACACATAATACACAGTTTCGGTCAATCTCATGTTAACCTTGAGTACCTATAAAGTAGTATTGCATCCTTCATATGTCTGAAGAGTCTTTAGTTTGATCAGATTTGTAAAAGAGAGATACACTGTACCGATTCTTTCTGAAAACAGTCGAGCTGCTGGAGGCGTGCTGTGGGCGGAGCTTAATGAGCTTAGGCATTGATTGCCAACAAAACACAGACATTTCATGCAGTTTTACTCACCGCCTGTGGTTCCGATGACCGGAATATTTTATCGCTGGGACTGCTCCATATTACAGTTTCAAACGATCTGCAAATCCAGCGTCGAACTGGGCCTTGTTTATAAAACATTCGTCACCGAAATGCCGGGAACAAACAAACACACTTTGTTTGTTCTTTGTTTGTTTGTTCACACTTTGTCTGGTTCCCTTACGCTTGGTTTTTTGAGAAGCTGAACAAGGTTATCTTTCCCTCAGAACCAAAAACACACTTCTTTTGGTGACACTGTTGATTTCGTGGTCTAAAAACAAAATGACAAATGTTTCTCGAGCAAGTCCTGCACTGCGACGACTTCCATAACCCGAATAAAGCACGTTGAGGGTCTTTGCTCTTGCTCTCTCTCTCTGGTTGATGTGTGCATGTGCTCTTTCAGGAGAAGTGCCTATACAAACACTGAAGAAGGGTCCAATTCAGGGGGGGGGGGGTTCTTTTATTTTTACTTTGGCCATTTTTTGCATGAGAATCCGACACGTTAACAGTGTAAATAAGTCAGAATTCATGAATAGGCATTATTCATCCCCTTTAAGTAATGTAATATCTGAAGAAGGTTACATAAAATTTGCAGACCACCTTTGAGTATTTTTTATTTCAAATATTGGTAGCGTTTGCTCATATTTGGCACGTCACAGCAACTATTCACAGCACTGTAGCATTGTGGTGCTGGTGCTGCTCTTTAGAAAATGTCACATATAGTCGTCAGTTTTATAAGTTCATTTGATTCTTTTAGCATGGACTCTCCTGAAGTTTTCTTTAAAACTAGGGGTCATTTCAAAAGGTGAATGAAAATTCAAATGGCAGCTGACCCAGAGCATCATTGGAAATGGTGTTCCTCGTCTGTGTCTTGCGTGGGAGTTTGTGTTGAACTTGTCATAAAGACTCAGTACAAAGCCACCAGATCAGGGAAGGGCTCTAAACTGTCATGTGCATTTACTTTTATGTTGAATATCACAGTTTTCAGACTTGAAATGATAGCATCTCTTAATGTTTCAAACAAGTGAGTTTATCAGCTGTGAGCAAGATGAAGCACAGTAATCAGTGGGATTATCCTGCTTTAACAATGAATATGATTACCTGACCTAAACTGATACTATGAGCAACATATATGTCGATATGTCAGTAGAGAATGAGGAAAAAACAAAGAGATGTAGTAAAATAAAATACTTAAATGTTTACCTTTCTGTTTTATTTTTCATTCATGTGTAGGTCCAGAGGCCCATTTTTCAAAGTTAAGACACTATCTCTCGCATATATGATATATTTTAATTATATATATATATATATATATATATATATATATATATATATATATATATATATATATATATATAATATAATATAATATAATTTATGTAAAGATCCACTGAAGGCAAGTGTTGATGAGAACCCAAGTGCAGTTTATTTAAAAGATCTAACATGAAACAAAAACATGGCATGGGGAAAAACTCAAAAGAATACATAAATATGAACTTACACAACAGAGGTTACAGTGAAACAAAACTTGACCAGGACACATGGAAAACATTAAATAGGCTTAAATATAGGCTAGTGACAATACAAGGGACACCTGTGAACAATGAACAGACGATTAACCAATGACAAGACACATGGCAGGATCACATGACAAACAGGGAATCACATGACAGACATGGAACATGACATGAACAAACCAAAACGTGACGGAGACAAGACTAAAATTGTGATAATTACATTACAATATTATTTTTATTATATGTAATATATATATATATATATATATATATATATATATATATATATATATATATACATATATACATTGTCCTAAATAATGTTTTTCGCAGTTTTAGTTTTGGCGACTGGTTTTAGTTTTGGCGACTCAAAGAATGTTCCCTAAATGTTAGGGATCCTAGGTCAACATCTGATGGTATTTTTTGTCTTAATTTTGGACCCTGTTGCTGAGATACAGTGTATTTCCAATTTGAGGGATTTGTATCCTGACAGTAACGCGCGTGTAAATCAATGGGTTAATTTCAGCAGTTATTCCCTACAGTGCTGTGAAATCCATATTAGAACACACATTTTCCTTCCTCTAAACAAGGAAAGTTTCCTGACACATGATGTTTCTTAAATACACTGCAAATTAGGTGAGGATAGCAGTTGGTAATGTGTGCTGTCATTAGCTCAGTGCTGGGCGTGGGCATCACTGATGCGGTGAGAAGAGTGGGAAGACATGAGAGTGGGACGGTCTGCTTTATTTATCCATTTGGAATAAACACGGCTCTGGCAGCATCTACGATACAGCTGCGGTCAATGCAGTGTGTTAAACCCACGTGCCGTAACGGGACAAACACCCCTGCTTAAATATATCTCACCAAAATGCTTTCACCTGCAAATACACACACACATGTGCTGGCACACACGCGTGTATCTGCCCTGGCATGTGCACACATCAGCTTCTGTCACCTCTCTCTCTGTCTTTCTCTTCCTCGAACATAAGCAAACAAAAACACAGGCTGAGTCGCCCCCTCACGCATCCGTGTGCGTCTCTGTTCGACATGCTAACACAAGAATACTAGCATTCATATTCAGATATCCTCATAAAGAAGAGCAACTCTCATTCACAACTTTCTGCCGACTCAAGAACCTCCTTTGAAGTTGGGACTTGATTTTAGAAAGTGCGGTGTAGCGGTGGGCCGTACATTCATGTGGATTAATGAACCGCTCTTTTCAGCTAATGACCACTAAATCAAAGCACCACAGCATGCTATTCAACAGCTTTCTGTTCATGTAAAGCCTGGATCAGTTTGAAACACTGAATCAATGTTCATACGTCTTTTTGATCGATTGACTACACAACTCTGGAATGCTTGATTCTGAATGGTCAGTAATAACTCTTCTGTGGTAAAATTTTTTTATATAATTTTGCTTAATTTCTTTATTTACAGGTCCTTCTCAAAAAATTAGCATATTGTGATAAAGTTCATTATTTTCCATAATGTAATGATAAAAATTAAACTTTCATATATTTTAGATTCATTGCACACCAACTGAAATATTTCAGGTCTTTTATTGTTTTAATACTGATGATTTTGGCATACAGCTCATGAAAACCCAAAATTCCTATCTCAAAAAATTAGCATATCATGAAAAGGTTCTCTAAACGAGCTATTAACCTAATCATCTGAATCAACTAATTAACTCTAAACACCTGCAAATGATTCCTGAGGCTTTTAAATACTCCCAGCCTGTTTCATTACTCAAAACCGCAATCATGGGTAAGACTGCCGACCTGACTGCTGTCCAGAAGGCCGTCATTGACACCCTCAAGCAAGAGGGTAAGACACAGAAATAAATTTCTGAACAAATAGGCTGTTCCCAGAGTGCTGTATCAAGGCACCTCAGTGGGAAGTCTGTGGGAAGGAAAAAGTGTGGCAAAAAACGCTACACAACGAGAAGAGGTGACCGGACCCTGAGGAAGATTGTGGAGAAGGACCGATTCCAGACCTTGGGGGACCTGCGGAAGCAGTGGACTGAGTCTGGAGTAGAAACATCCAGAGCCACCGTGCACAGGCGTGTGCAGGAAATGGGCTACAGGTGCCGCATTCCCCAGGTCAAGCCACTTTTGAACCAGAAACAGCGGCAGAAGTGCCTGACCTGGGCCACAGATAAGCAGCACTGGAGTACCCACAGTCAGTGATGGTCTGGGGTGCCATGTCAGCTGCTGGTGTTGGTCCACTGTGTTATATCAAGGGCAGGGTCAATGCAGCTAGCTATCAGGAGATTTTGGAGCACTTCATGCTTCCATCTGCTGAAAAGCTTTATGGAGATGAAGATTTCATTTTTCAGCACGACCTGGCACCTGCTCACAGTGCCAAAACCACTGGTAAATGGTTTACTGACCATGGTATTACTGTGCTCAATTGGCCTGCCAACTCTCCTGACCTGAACCCCATAGAGAATCTGTGGGATATTGTGAAGAGAAAGTTGAGAGACGCAAGACCTAACACTCTGGATGAGCTTAAGGCCGCTATCGAAGCATCCTGGGCCTCCATAACACCTCAGCAGTGCCACAGGCTGATTGACTCCATGGCACGCCGCAGTTTCTTTCTGTGTCTTACCCTCTTGCTTGAGGGTGTCAATGATGGCCTTCTGGACAGCAGTCAGGTCGGCAGTCTTACCCATGATTGCGGTTTTGAGTAATGAAACAGGCTGGGAGTTTTTAAAAGCCTCAGGAATCTTTTACAGGTGTTTAGAGTTAATTAGTTGATTCAGATGATTAGGTTAATAGCTCGTTTAGAGACCCTTTTCATGATATGCTAATTTTTTGAGATAGGAATTTTGGGTTTTCATGAGCTGTATGCCAAAATCATCAGTATTAAAACAATAAAAGACCTGAAATATTTCAGTTGGTGTGCAATGAATCTAAAATATATGAAAGTTTAATTTTTATCATTACATTATGGAAAATAATGAACTTTATCACAATATGCTAATTTTTTGAGAAGGACCTGTATATGCACACAACCATACATATACAGTATAAGATGGATTATTGACAGTGGGCAGGTTTGCTTTATGTTATGCTTGGGTTTATTTTATGATAATGACCATTCATTGTGTGCAATTTATAACATGCACATTTTATATTTACGTTTAGAACCGTTTGTCCATAAGAAAATACATGGAGATGTTGGTTCACCTGATGACAGTGTTATTTTATTGTTAAATACTGTTATAGTATGTATTAATATTTTGAATTAGCTTTTATTTTCACTTTAATTTTAGTTTTAGCAATTTTTTGTGTGCTTTTAATCATTTTATTATTATTTTTATTTTTATTATTACTGTATTATTTTACATCAATGTCAGTTTTAGTGATTTTAGTATTCACTTCAACTTATTTTATTTCAATTAGATGCCAAGTTAACATTTCTAAGTTTTTCATTTAATATTTATTTTGTTATTTTACTTCAAATTCATTTCAATTAATGAAAACATGTCCCCCCAACTTTATTGTTTAAGGGTTAGTAGTTAGAGAATGGATATTGTAATATTTGTTGTTTTTGGAGCGTGACAGCGTCTTGCTTCTTTCACTTTCACAATATGGCGAATAAGAGAAGCACTAAAGTGGTATTTTAAAAATATTCCTTTAATATTCTCTGTATTCCCATAACATCAAACATTTGAAAGGAAAAACAAGATTCCAGAAGGATTTTTAAGAGAGATTTGGGATTTGTGGCGTCTTGGAGAGTTGACTAAATTACAGAACAACGGTTCATTGTTTGGCCTGGGAGAGATCTCACTCACCGGGAAAATCACAACCCGATCTGTATCCTCATTGGGCCCAATTATCACCTTCAGCAGCACTAATGGCTGCCAGAGAGCCTTTTAGTCTCCAGGCTGTTACTGACACTCATCCCTGTCTGCAGATATAAAGTAGGCACATTTCTCAGGGAGTTAAATATGCTTTTAGCACCCAGGTGTTTGTTAATTACTCATTCACGTGCCTTATCGCTTTAAATGTCTGCACTGTCTCCAACTGTAACTGGAGATGCTAGTCTTGCGTAGCATCAGATTTAACCAATGCATGCGTTACAAAGCAGCCAAAAGTCATTGAGCACCCAGACTTTCAGAAATTGTGTAAAGCCAGCCACACCTGCTGGTTTAAGAAAACTCTAGTCATTCCTTTTTTTTGTGATATAGATCAGACAGTCCATGAATAATCTGAATGTGCTGTCTGAGGTTCACTGTGTGTTCTAACCAGGAGCATCGTTTTCAACAATTTGCCTGTCCACGCAGAATGCAAATTGATGCATGACATGACAATCAAAGACAGATGGGACATAATGGATATTTAATATACAGCTGTTTGCATCAGGGATCTATAGATCGATAGCTAGATAAATAAACTCTAGAGAGGAGCATTAGTTGAAAGAGATTTTTTTTCCTTGAAAGATTTACATGTGCTGTACCTGATGTATATCAAAATGAAGCAATTTTGAATTGAATTGAATCGAGATAAGAATTAAACCTTACTCACAAGCTTGTGTTTTGAATCAAATTGAATCGTGAAATTTGTGTCAATTCATACTTTGCAGTCACGTGACTACCATGGATACCTGGCGGGCAACAAACGCTGACAAAATGGCGACAAACAGTGGCCAGACAGTATAGTGAGGCTATTTTGTTTCCATAGCACATTAACAAAACGTTTAATGACACTAATAACACTAAAAACAATACAATTACTAAATATTAATAATATCACTAAAATGATATAGGCCTAAAACAGTCTTTAGTTCACGAACAGCACAACTCTGCCATCTGTAAAATCAAAAGCAGCTTCAAAAACTTGTTTAAAAAGAAATATTCTTCTAATTTTTTACTGTCATTAATGTAGGTCCACAAGAGAAATATTAAGCCAGTAAATTAAGATAGTCGCTATACCGTTATATCCATCGTCGTCTCTGAGAGAACGCGGCGTTAATGCAGCGACAGATGCTGAAAGCTCAGTCCGTTTCTACCTTTACTTTCGGGGAATGAGCGCGTTTACATGCACGTTCATAACCCGATTATGCTGAATAATAGTGCATCCAATCGTACAACAACTATCTGGCATGTCGTTTACACCTCAAAACATCAACTTTTGTATATTAAAACTGGCGACGTCCTGGCAAGATCCTTCGTTTACTGAGTTTCATTGCAAGAGAACGACGTTCTTGCCTGCCAGCCAGCACTTGTGATGTCACGTGCAAAGTATGAATATCAAGCCCTAGTTTTTATTGCTTATTTATGGCAAGGAACTATGGGGGTAGAATTGTTCCATTATTCCAAATAAATAGATTATGTTCCACAAATAAATGTAAAGAGATTCACAAAAATATATCAAATTCACAAATAAATAGATTAAGATCCACAAATAAATGTAAAGACTTTCACAAAGAATTATAAAACTCACAAATAAATAGAATGAGATTTGCAAATAAAAAATATATTTACAAATGTTCTTTATACCACAAACACAACTCTGCCTGGCATTTATTTGTGAATCGGTTCCTGTGCATTTGTAAATCCCCTCACGCATTTGTGGATTTTGAAACACTTCTAGCGTCGACGTGCAGACAAATCCACAAATAAGTGCACTCCACCCACCCTTTACCTAAGCCAATCAGATAACGGCCACATTGAGCTGACCAATCGTAGCACGTTCTCGCTACAACCAATCACGTTAGGCTTTACACTCGGGGTGGTCTTGCCCTGAAATTACTTTGCTCGTTCATCTGCATTGGCTCAAATAGGAAGTGTAGGCTAAGAAAGACCCATAATATTGCTTCAGTAAAATGATTAAAATTTGGATTTCGTTAGACTTAGACCATGAGACTGCGTATCAAGCCAAGACACATTTTTATGAGCCTTTGAAAATGCCAGAGAAACAGCGCTTACGTTATGGGAACAACGCGTTATGGAAGCATCACGTTATTCATGATAAAACAGAAAAGCATCAATACGTTGCTGACTAATGAATAACTGGATCCAGCCGCGTGATACATACGCGAGTTTGTGTAATATTGGGGAAATTACTGTCACAACAGCTTTTCCCACTTCTTCAGTCAAGTTTTAAATAGCAGGTCCGTGGATCTAATGATTAAATATAGGCTATAACATGCGTTTAAAAGTGAAATGCCCAGCAGACATAATATTTATGTCCTATACCTATTTGTCACAACGATTGTGCTTTAAAAGACAAAATCGTCCATTTTGTAATGTATTACATCGTGTCTACCCCGTGTGAGGCTTTCTACATTGGACAAACAAAGGAGCAAATGTGCAAATGATGTGTCCTCCGTGTAGTTGCGTGTAGTAGCCGCTTCAGAAGAAGAACGGGCATCCGTTTACTATCAGTGAATCATCGTATCGCCCTGCGCCGCGTCCAGTGTAGACACTATCACGAATTATGAATTTTCATGTTTCCAGCATAGTCAATAAAGAAGATTATACGTCATATATCTTCAGGTAAGAAAACAGACGTCATGGGCAAAATGTGTTAACATTGCAAACATGTTAGTTTTACATGATTTGAAACTGCTACGGCAGCTTTTGACGCGCCGCTTGACTCCGGTAGAGAGGGGGTTATGATGCTCGGATCTCTGATGATCATTTGTGTGTAATCCTGAGTTAATAATAAAGAATAATAAATATAAAGAAGCCTAAACTCCAACAGTCTTTTGGAAACGGGGTGTTTTAACCACACAAACAGCTAATTTGAATGAAGCTCCCATTACAGCTGCTTTCAGGGGTGCAAATATGTGCAGAATTAATCAGATCCAGCTAGTTCTCGCCCTGAGAGTAAAGCCTAACGTGATTGGTTGGGCATAAAACACATTTGTAAATATAGATTTTTATTCGCAAAGCTAATTTTATTTATTTGTGAGTTTTATATATTTTTTGTGAAACTCTTTACATTTATTTGTGGATCTTAATCTATTTATTTGTGAATTTGATATATTTTTGTGAATCTCTTTACATTTATTTGTGGATCATAATCTATTTATTTGGAATAATGGAACAATTCTACCCCCATAAGGAACTACCCTGAATATGAAAATACCTGGTATGTAGTCTTTTGGCATTTTTGGAAGTGTGGTTTTTAATTTACATGAATTGTATTATATTCCTGTCTTAGAAGAGGTGATTTACAGCACTTGGAAATGTCCCTTCAGTGGCCTGTTCTGTTGGCTGTAGATGTCAATAAGATGATGGATTAGTCCGATAACCATCTGGTTTTCTGTTGCAGGGCGGAGATGGTGCTTGGCAACATCATAAAGAAGAAAGGATGGAGGTATGTTCATTAACAGCATACAGCTTTTCATTTTCTTCGGCTGTCTCTTATCTTGTGCTGATAACTCGGCCCAGTGCCTCAGAGATTGTGCCACCGCAACCCAAGACAGGCAAGAGTATAAATTATTAAAGCCCTGTAGCCTGGTGCTATGTCCCATCTGGATATTGAATTATAGAGCGGTCGTGTGTGTGTTTGTTGTGCAGTTTATGTCCTGATATATGTTTGTGTAATGTAATGCAAGCTAAACCTAATATGCATTTTCATATATATATATATATATATATATATGCAGCTTTACATAAAACCAGTAGATGTCTGTTGCATGTCCTTATTTAGACAGCCGTGTGTGTGTGTGTGTGTGTGTGTGTGTGTGTGTGTGTGTGTGTGTGTGTGTGTGTGTGTGTGTGTGTGTGTGTGTGTGTGTGTGTGTGTGTGTGTGTAAATTAAAATTGTTACCACAAGCTGTTACTCATTTGTAATTATTTGCAATTTCTTAGTTGCTTCCTAAAAGTCTTTCAAATAGTGTGACAAAATAATTGTCCTTTTCTTTTTTGCAGACGCTCCAGTTTAGTCATTACAACCAAAATATTTTGGGGTGGAAAGTATGTATATTTATTATTTATTATAAAATGAATAATGGTATGATATAGAGCTGCATGATTCTGGTAAATTTGAGAATCAAGATTTTTTTATTTCAAACAGAGATCACAATTCTCCCATGATTCTGAACAAACAACTAAACAAAATAACATGCAATTTACCAGAGGTTCTGACAAAATGTTAATTGCTGCAGTCTATTTAAAAATGTTAAATTAATTTGAATGAATTTTGTAAAGAAAATCGGTTTGAATGATTGATTCAATGACTCCCTCATAAAGACTTCACTTGTTTTATTACTGGATGAATCAGCATTTTTGAACAAATCTCTTGGCTGAATGTTTCAATGACAAATTTTTTTTTTTATCAGTAACTTGTTGCCATCTAGTGGCGGAACTTCACCTAGTGAAGCGGCAAGTTACTTTCAGGTGATTTGCTCTATTATAATCACTTCCATAGACATCAGTGTTTATATCTGAACTATAAACTTTTATCCCAGTACTTCTGTGATAATTTGAATATTTGTAACAGAAATAATGATACTGTGTGACCGTTTGTGAAGCTGTTTCCTATACATAATACCGCTTTCTCTTGGGAAACAGCAACGCAGATTTGAAGGTTAAATAGACACAGGCGAATCATTGTTATGTATGAATGATCAATCATGCAGCTCTAGTATGATACAAATAATACTTTTGAAACTTTGAAGTTCAGGAGGCATAATTTTCACTTATGAGTTATGATTAAATGGGTAATGTACCTCTATTAGTTTTGGTAAACAACATTTAAATCTTTGAAATAGAATGTTATATTTTGCATTGAATAAAATATCATGGCCTCAGTTCTAATATCAAACCAAGTAATGTCTTTTTAATATAATTTACTAAATATGGCATTAATGATAATTGCATAACAGTACATATCCTGTTGTTTTCTAGAGCAGAGACAGAGAGAGGACTGTCAAGAAAACACATTATAGAAGGTGAGTAGACCACAAATCATATGTATTATAGAACAGTAGTTGACAGAACTGGTTTAATTGTGTGCTGGATTGATTTGAGTCTCTCTTCTGTAGGTTTAAAGGCATCATTGGAGAGATTGCAGTTAGAATATGTGGATGTAGTGTTTGCAAACAGACCAGACCCCAACACACCCATGGAAGGTACATCTCAATTCATTTGTTCTACTGTAACTCATCTGTTCAGTTTGTGTTCCAGCCACGCCCCCAAACACGATGAGCCAATCACAGTGCGCATAGCTCCCAATACACTCGGACATTCTCTGCTTCCTCGTCCATTGAAATGCATTGCAGTTAGTCAGTTTTCATTCGTTTTTATATGTTTTTTCTTGTCATTTTAAGTTTAAAATGGTCAAACGGTGTGCATGGGGTACATGCAACTCCGTCACTAGGTATCCCGAGAAGCTGGGCGACGTGTGTATTTTTTACCCTTTCCCAACCCACATCTCAACCGGGATAAGTGTCTGGATTAAGTTATACGGTAGACCACAACACCAACTAAACGTGGATAAATTAAATAAGTATGTCTACGTCTGTTCAGTGAAGTCAACAACGTATTTGAACGTTATCTTTAACATCTCTAAGGTAACGTTAGCCTAGCATTAGAAAACGTTAACGTTAGTTTCGGTTGTACATCTTCACTTAGCTTCATTAACGTATCTATAAAATAACCGAGATAACAAATGTTAGCAATGTTGTGCTGAATGATTCATGTAAATACTGTAGCACCAAACTAACGGAGAGGTAATCTTGGTAAAGATGGTAAAAAGGCTTGTCCTGGAAACGTATGCAACTTAGACCTGTACATATTTAATTTGATCATGAACCATTTATTACATATTGAAGCACAACATTTTAGACAACTTTCTACCAAAATATAATCTACATAATCTTTCTGTCTCCAAAAATCATCAATTGCCTCCTGTGAAATGTCTCCTACTTTGACAGCTGCCATAGCGCCCGTCACTGAATGTTGACTGTTTGTCCGAGTGAGTGGAGGGGGCGTGGCTTAGCCATAGGTCAATTGATTCCTCAAATCATGTGTCTTTTTGAGGAGAGGTGATTATACTAATAAAAATAAAGTTTTTTTTAAAACCCTTTTGCAACCTTTATTTTTAATTGTATAAGCAAGTTTATACAAAATTAGATGCTACTTTGTGGTGCTCACTTTTAAAATGCAAGCAAGGCGATCTTTTCGATTTGCCCTGATGTCTTTTTGTAAGTCGCCAAAGAAAATTAAATCTCAACCAATGTTTTTAGGTGAAGGGGTGGCTGCTCTTTTAAAAAACCAAGACAAAGATGTTATTTGTTCTTCTTTTATTAGCCTAGTTGCCCTTTAGAAAGTTCACACAGTTCAATGGTTGAAACACAAACAGCTCGGGGGTCAGCAGACATCTGCTGTTCTTGTCATTAAAGAGCTCGACATTCAGTAGTCAGTTTCTTTCTCTCGCTTTTAGACAGATTTCATTTAGTGAAGCGAAGGCAGTAAATGACTGTCTAGCTCATAAAAGACTCATGTTTGACCATCGCTGGCGTGGGTTATTAGGTACCCAGCCCTCATTTGAAGCTTTGTTTCTTTGAGCCGAGAGTCATATTGACCTGAAGCATGAGTTGTGTATTTTGTCTCACATATATTGATTAAATTCTCCAGGCTCAATCCAGAAGTGATTTATCATTTTAACTCCCCAACCTTGCATTAATCGAGCTTCTTTTCTTTTTCTTGTTAATATTTCACACGTTCATCCAAAGTGACGCATTCTAATGGCACCGTGACATGATGTATTGTGCGGTAAATCTCTGAAAATCTGCCGTCTGATTGGCAGAAACGGTGCGGGCGATGACCCATGTGATCAATCAGGGAATGGCGATGTACTGGGGCACGTCACGCTGGAGTCCGATGGAAATCATGGTGAGTCAGTCTCCTAACTTTTAGATGCTCACCCCTGTAATCATCATCACCACTCACTGCTTTTGTTCCCGAAGAGCCTTTCAAGAGCTCTTTAAACGCTTGTTCAATATAAAGATGCTTCTGTTTAAATAGGTACTGTCAGTGAGGTAGTCTAAACTTGCATACAGGGTGTATCAGAGACCTAAAACAGCACCACACTGAGTCAGACAAACAGTTTCACAGTGACGATGTTAAACAACGCTCTGTTGTTCATGTTCAGTGACGCCTCGTCAGTCAACTCAAGTCGCTGTCTAAGTTATGCTTACTGGTTTTCTGTCCCTTCATCTCATAATTGGTCCTAACCATTAACCAGTGTTATTTTATATATTAAAGTTTTTCACTTTAAAAATTTGATTTTGTTTTTGTTTTTATTTTAAATTTAAAGTTCTTGTAATTTTGCATTTTTTTGACATTTTATTATTTTTACAAATGTCTAAGTAGTTATTTATGTAGTATAAAAACATTTCCACAAAAGAGCATGCTAATAGTGATTAGAAGTAAAGAAAATGGAGAGAATGCAGTTATAAAGTGCCACTTTAAAAATGTCATTTGCTACTGTATTTTACAGATCAATGGCATTAATATGGGTCTTCTATTTTTGATTCTAGTGATTTTTTTTAGTGATGCACCGATCATGATTTTTCATGGCCAATTCCGAGACTGTTTTTTTACACACATACTGGCCGATTCCCAGTATTCCCAGTGTTATTTTTTTTTTCTTTAAGGAACTAACCAGAAAGAATATAAGTATACATAATCAAGATGTTTATTTGGTATTTAACAGGCCAATCTGGCTTTTGACTGTTAAAAACAATAACTGTAACATCTGAAATTAACAGCAACAACTGCACAGTTCACTACACAATCAACACACATTCAACAATCCAAACAAAGATGTTTGGCTATTTAATCAGCATTCAGCATTTGTTTTTGCTTTTACATTCGGTGTAAATAAAAAAGGTATTTACCAGTGAAACTAAACTAAACCAAAAACAATTAATTATTCTAAAATGTTAAATCAAATAATGTTTAGTGCAACGAGTAAAACAAAGATGGTACAGCAGGTGTTTTTTAAATCAAAGGAAGTCAATGTAATTTTAAGGTAACATAAAAATGATCATCCTATACAGAACTGACGATTACTTCTAGCTTTTCAAAAGTGCATGCAAGTTCTTCTCTAAAAAAAAAAAAAAAGCATTTCAGCATTGTCACGTTAGTCTGTTTCATTTCTCATCAACACGTGAGAAGCTGAGCTGAACATACAAACGCTCACTGTCTACGCTAGTGCAGGGTGCCGACAGGTACTCTCACGCAACTTCAGCGAGCGCAGGAAAGCGGCCTCTACTCTTCTTACTGTTACCTTTGCATTTCCAGTTCAATGCTTCCAAACAAATGACATATTCGCAAATTATTCCAAAGTATTCTGTGCACGCGGGCGGACTTCTGGAAAAATCAGCCAAAATAAAAGATTTATGACCGGTCAATCGGTGCATCCCTAATTTTGTTAATGAATTAATAAATCATTCATGATTCTTTAAATCTTAATTCATTTGTTTATGACTCAGACTATAAATGCATGATATCTATTTGTTGTCTTTGTATTTTTTCTTTAAAGAGTAACTAAACACTAAAACAACTTTTTTTAGTTACTTTAGTTGCTGTTCATTGATTCAAGTACATTTTTTGACATTTGGGTATAAAGTGTTTTACTTTTCAAATATATGGTGTAAAAACGTCTGAGTGCTGCCCTCTTCAGGTTAAACGGAAAGCTCCTGCAGCTCTCTGACGTAGAATACTCTCTGACGTCACTCTGTCACGCCCTTGGTGCGAGCTCACCACGCCCTTGGCAGCCCCTGGTATAAAAGCATCTGGTTCCGTCAAAACTACTGTAGCGAGTCAGGAGTTGGAATTACGAGTATTGAAAACGGATAGAAATATATTAGCATATAGTTAGCATAGCATTTATATAGTTATTTAGATTATTTCGTGTAACCTAGGTAGTTAATCTCGCCTATCGCTCCAGTGTGCAACCTGCATTTTACGTGGGATTGCTTCTCCAACGCAATGGAGGTGGAAATGGGCTTCTCCACACAGCTTGCGCTGCCAAACGCTGCTGTTCCTGCATGAACTCAACCACCGCAGCGGCGTCATGATGTGAGTGAGCATATATTTTTAATCACAATTTATGTTCCTTCTTATTAGGCTAAAGTTAATCCTCCGGTGTCGACAAATGCGCCGGGGCGATTTGCTGATTATTTTTTTCACATAGCAGTAAAATATAATGAACGTAATAGTAATAATAATCCTGGAAAAAATTACCTCAAAATGACTGAATATAAGAATAATCGGATGCCGATCGCGATGCGGGAGTTAAGACCGCAGTTTGAGCTGGTGTCCACAGACAATTCACCCTCCTCCACTTCAGGTGAAGGTGGGGGAGAAAAGTTCTCGACTTCAAATGACCGCTCTGTTGCAAAGCTACTTGCATCACTCCATTTTAGCTAGTTTGACAGCAGCTGTCACTGCGGGTCTCAGGTGCACGACCCCCCCCTCACCCCCCACCCACCCCCCGCTCAGCCCCGCCCTCGGATCGTCCCCTCTATCTCCGCTGGGGTCTGCCCACTTTTCCAGCATTTTTCAAATATTGCCAGTGGGTGGAGTCAGGCTTTGACCAGGGGTTTAGTTACCCTTTTAGGGGTTTTCTCCCCCATTACATTCATTTCAGAATAAAAACTTACAATTTATTTGTTATAGTTTAGTTTCAATAAATGGTCCGGGTGGGAAAAAAAATTTTTCTGTTAAATGACCCTTTTAAAATTGAGTTTATTTGCACTGCATTCATGGTTTCAGAACACTAACCTTCTCATTTGACTCATGTTTTGTAGGAAGCGTATTCTGTGGCCCGACAGTTCAACCAGATTCCACCAATCTGCGAACAGTCAGAATATCACATGTTCCAAAGGGAGAAAGTGGAGGTGCAGCTTCCTGAACTCTTCCATAAGATCGGTCAGTGATGCTGCTGTCTGTCATTCCCAGAGAATCAGCGTACAGACGACAACAAACGTACCGTTTCAATTGGTTTCGACCTGTGTTCTCAGGTGTGGGTGCGATGACATGGTCTCCGCTGGCCTGTGGGATAATCTCAGGGAAATACGACAGCGGGGTGCCAGCTTACTCTCGTGCCTCACTGAAGGTACTACATATCCCATGAGTCTCTCTGTCTCCTCCTCGTCCTGGTCCTCTGGAAACATTAGTGACCTCATATGTGATTCCTTTGTGTTTGGTGTTCTAATGTGGATGTGTTCCGTGTGTTCCAGGTTCTATAGTTGGGTGTTTTCCTGTAGATGTGTTTGTTGTTGATGGCATGAATCCACACGCCCGATCTTCAACATTTCTTTCTTTATGTGAATGAGTTTCTATTCTATGGTAACTCTGAGGAGGATTGGCACTTGTTTTATCTGTGTGTCCATCTCTTTCAAGCACACTAAACCACACACACAAGTGCACATTAAAATCACCCGTTTCCCGAGCTGTATGTTGGCGTAGTCGCATGTTTTGGCTCATTGGTGTTTTTGTGACCCATCATCTTCCTCCTGTAGTCTTGTGTCACACTGTTAAACATTCCTGATTTCTTGTTACCTCTGTGTAACGTACATGTGGATTGACACTTGACTATAACAGAACCGTGCTGGTGTTCTGAACAGTGATGGGTCCGTTTGATTCAGAGACCCGTGAGTGTTTAGATCACTAGACCACACTGGTCCTTTTCCACTGTTAATTAATATTTACTAATAATGGACCTGAACCTGGATTATTTATCCTGGTCTAGCACACGCACAAACATTTGCTTTTTTCTATTCTCTACAAATTATCCTCTAATTAGTTTGTACTTTAAAGTCAACATGAAGTCAAAATATACTAGTTTCAGACATTTACTCAACTTCATAATTTTTTTTTATCATCAATAACTTCAATAACATCAATAACGTGACTTAGTCTAGGCAGACTAGTTGTAAATAAATGGGCTAACCAATAGCCAGTTTTATTTTGAATTAGCTTTTTTTTTATAATTTTTGTTTTCATTGTAATTTTTATTTTAGTAATAATTTTAAGTCTTTGTCATTTTTATTGCTTTCTTTAATATTTATTTATTATTTTTATTGTAGTACTTAAATTTAAACTTATTTCAGTTACATTTTATTTTATTTCAGCTTTAATATTTAATTTTAATATTTCTTTATTTAGCAAAAACACTTTTTTTAATAGTTTTAGTTAACAATAACAACACTGGTCTGTTTTATGCTGTTATTGTAGGTATTTAGCCTTTCTAAAACATTGCCATTTAACACAGTAATTTAATGCACACTAATTCCATAAAGATACAACAAAAATAGGAATTGATACCTTTTGGATACATTTTACAATTATAAATATTCATTTATATGAAATCACTGATTACACTTGAAAATATCCCACATTACCAAATTCAATGAGTTGCAAATGTTTCATGTTGGCTTTAAATTTATAGAAATGTGTTTTATATATATATAATTTATACTACATTTTACTGCAAAAAAAAAAAAAACTTGTCATTTGTCAAAACTAAAGTCATGTTATGTTTGTGTGCGTGTATAAGATCTCTTTACCCCCCTAAAGTTCTCCGAGCGAGTTCATCTCTGCTCGTTTGAGCTTTTGGGCGGACAGAGTCACGTGTTTAAAAACAGGCCCTCGCCCACACAGGTGCTGTTGTTACGTGTCCGAGAGCGTGTGTGTGTGTCTGTGTTCTGTGTGTATGTCAGTGCACCGCTGTAGGCGTGGGCCCCTGTTTTTGAGCAGGTGTGCTGTGTTGTTAACAGGGCTACCAGTGGTTGAAGGACAAGATCTTGAGCGAGGAGGGCCGACGCCAGCAGGCGAAGCTGAAAGAGCTGCAGGCAATCGCTGAGCGGCTGGGTTGCACGCTGCCACAGCTAGCCATCGGTACGCCTAACCCAAAGACACACTGCCGCTCTCTCTCTTTCTGTCTGTCTGTCCGTCCGTCCTGTGCCTCGCTCATCCTCTCCCCCTCTCATCCTCCCCTTCCTCAGACCACCGGAGCGGAAGCGGATGAGTTCAGGATCAAATGCCATTCGTTTGTGGCTTTTAGGGAACTGTTAATGGGAGATTGTCACTCGTAGCTTTGTATTCTTGCTTAAATGTAGTGATACATACATAGAGCTCTTTAAAATAGTTTAAAATTGATTTTGCATAGTGTTTTATGATATTCAGTGTGGTATCTGAGATGGAAAGTGTTGTGTAATGCTTTAAGTCTTATCACAGAGCAATTTTACATCACTGTTACAGTGTATAACACAATATATTATTTCTTTTTGGTGGAAATTCAACAAAAAACATCATTTATATATGAAATTATATCTTATATAATTATGTGGTGACACATATTTTGGGACAATCCAGTCAATTTAGTGAATTTAGAAAGTATTTTAGATGAGGTACTTCATCTCATCACCGGAGCGGAGGCGTCTGTTCGTCTGCGGATGAGTTCAGGAACAAATGCGATCCGTTTGTGGCTTTTAGGGAACTGTTAATGGAAGGTTGTTACTCGTAGGATAGTATTCTTGCTTAAATGTAGTGATAAATGTAATAGTTTAAAATTGATTTCGCACAGTGTTTAATGATGTTCAGTGTGGTGTCTGAGATGGAAAGTGTTGTGTAATGCTTTAAAGAGAGATTGGAGTGTAACGTTTCATAGAAATATCTGCTGTACGAAGAGCTGCAACGGTTTGATTTAAGTACATCCTCTTAAAGTACAGTAATCTGATCTTGAGAGCTTGTGATCACAGTCTGCTGAACATCGTAATAATCCAGTTAAAGGCAAAACTATCAGATTCAACCAAAATGTGTGAGCTGATAATAGGGGTGGGCGGTAGGACCGAAGTCTTATCACAGAGCAATTTTACATCACTGTTACAGTGTATAACACAATATATATTATTTATTTTTGGTGGAAATTCAACAAAAAACATCATTTATATATTAAATGATATATTATATAATTATGTGGTAACCAATATTTTGGGACAATCCATTCAATTAAGTGACTTTAGAAAGTATTTTTTTATTTAATTTAATATACATCTACAAAAATCCTTTTATTTAAATTATAATAATTTTATTTTTTATTATTTTATTCTATTTTTTGTAGTAATTATATTATCTAAATAATTATAACAAATATTCCAAATTATGTAACAAATATTAAATAACAAAGTATGTCTTAATTTTTTTATTAGTTATTTTTATTTGTAATAATTTTATCAAATAGTCCCAAAAAAACGTCTGTCCCCAAAAAAAGTGTGAAAATTGCTTCACATTAAAAAACATTAAACAAAACTGTAAAACTTGTATTATACTAATGTTTTTCACATTACTTGTGTTTCCACCAATATATCTTACGTGGTATAAATGGTATAGCAAAACACATTTCTATCGTCATACCTCTATACCACCGTCACACCGCCCACCCTGGTCTTGATACCCTTCATTACTCGGATCCATAAAGTTTCAGGAAGTCCCTCATCTTTCCGACCTATCCGAGTGGTAAATTGGCACTGTATGTGACGGCACACACTCTGTGATTCATCGACTGCGGGGCGCAGGGGAATAAAAATCTTGACAGGACCTGTCCCAGAGCAGCGGCCGATAGAATCATGTCCCCTTCCCTCACCTGGCCTTTAATGCAGTCGTACATTACATTTCGCACCTCATTACTGGGTTGCCAGCCCCTCCCAAACACTGCAGATCCCACTTCCCCCGCACAAGCGTGTCCAATCGATTCACAGCCGGTATACAGCCACTGCTGCTCGTTTAGACGACTGCCGATGAATTTAAAAATAGTGCTGTGGGTCAGATCTGCTGTGAGGGTTAATGAACTGCACCGGGATGTAAATGAGCAGATGATTTTGAGGGATGACATCATCCAGTGTGTTATTGACAGTGCTAAGGAGGCTGGTTTTACACAGTAAATTATGAGTAGCTTGTTAAAATAGCTAAACTACAGTGAAGCTTTTTATTTAGTTAAAGTTGTTCCATTAAGTTACTAACAAAAGTATCTTTGCACTATAGATATTTGAAGTGTATGTATGTATATATATATATAAGAGGAGCTTACAATATATATATTAAGTTCATTGAAACTGACCATCTGAACGAATCGATTCACTGAAATGAATCCCATAGCTTATCCCATAGTTTCCCATAGCTACTTGGGAGAGAGGACATTCTAGGAGAGTGTTTGGTTTTTGCTTCAGCTCACTTATGTACAATGCATCTATGTGACATAAAAACTGCTGATGACGTGTTTTGTCAGGTTACAACGTACTAGAAAAGCTACGTTATTTAAAAAACATGAAGAAAAAAAGTTAGTTAATCCCCAACACTAGTTTATGCAATTTCTCTTCCCAGAAATCTTTTGTTACAGTGTAGGCGTGATTGTATACCATTTTGCATTTGTGTGTGTGTGTTCAAACAAAGCAATCTGTTAGGGGGCTAAAGTGATAAAATCCATTAAAATCCTCTGTAGTCTGATTTATGAAGAACATCAGAGCTAAGTATAGCCTTGAAAAATAAGAACACACTTCCAAATGGCTGTCGTTTTACAAACGCAACCAACCGCACTCACACACACACACACCAGTACAGTAAACACACCGCAGTGCCAACACACGGAATGCCAGTGCAACAGATGGCGCACACACACACATACACACACACAAACAAACTCCCAGGAGGGATTGAAATCCCCACAGAGTTTCCTTCCTGTCTGTGTGTGGCGCGCGGTGTTGCATGGACCGTGTTTAGGGAACGGCAGCGGTCAGCATGGCTCCTCTTCACCTCCTCTGCGCTCCTGCAGATATCACTCCTCTTCCTGCAAACAAAGATCACGCAGCTCTGATTTTGAGCGCTCGGTGTGTCCTGGTGCTGGGAGCCATGGTAACAGAGTGGTCTGGCAACTGCTGTGTGTTTTTTGAGATGCTTCAGTCAGTGTGTGTAGGAGTGGGAGAACTAGCTGCTTTAATTTTGGAAATGGCTTAATTTGTGTGTGTATATATATATATATATATATATATATATATATATTCATGTTTTGTTTTAAATATAACATTTATCGCTTCGTGATGGGTAGGTTTTGCTTTAAGGGTGGGGTGTGTGTGACATATGTTGTGAGTGATATTTTTTATGCTATATGTTCAACATATTTGCTGCCTGTCTCCAGCGTGGTGCCTGAGAAATGAAGGCGTAAGCTCTGTGCTCCTCGGAGCCTCCAACACGGACCAGCTCATGGAGAATATAGGAGCAATACAGGTGAGATTGCAAATGAGTGTGTGGCAAGTGTCAATCAAATGCTAAGCTCCGCCTCAAACCCATTATTGACCAATCTTAGTTCACTGTAACTTGCAGCCATATGGACTTTTCATATTTCCTGGGTTCCCAGAAGCAGAAGTCATTATAGTTGGTCAAACATTTATTGTGGTGTATGGAAACAACAACAAATATAAATGTTTGTGTTCCTTTTGCCTCAATAGCAAATAAAAACATTTAAAAATCCACTATAGCATTTCTATGACTTTCCAAAAGAGGAAAAAATTTATATTTGAGAATGATTACCTTGGTCAGGTGAGAGAAAGATGCCAAATTTGCCTTTACCCCTTAAGGCGTTGTAATAATTAATATTAATTATTAATTAATCAAATTAAAGTAATAATACACACTGTAGAGATATAAATGTACATTTAAAAAAATGTAAAAATATAAATCTTTGCCACTGCATTGATTGACCCAATAGATTTTTTCCATTGGCTTTTGGATTGTTGCAGAATATAAGCTCTGTGACCAACAAAAATGTATAATTTTTTCCTGTTTTGTTCATCATGATAATCTTTACAAATGAACTCAACTTTTATAAATTTCTCTTTTGTCCACTTTCGCCCACTTCTGTCCTGATTTCTTCGAGGGGAAGGTCTATGAGCGGGTAAATGTATGGGCTTTTTTCAGATCTTTAGATCTAATGAACAAAATAAGCTCACGCAATTGACATAAGAACGCACCCGGAGATGACGGAAAAACATACATAGAGCAGATCAGCTTTAGTTTTTGCTCTGACAACCGCAAGACCAACCAAACACTGTGAGTGTGTGTCAGAAATCAGGAATGTTGAGAGAACGTTGTGCTTGGTACGGTTTTCATCTTCAAACCAAACTTGGGTCTTAATACCAACAAAGTTTTAATCCCGTCTGTCTAGAGCTCTTCAAGTTCTCATGTGTATGCTTTAGGTCAGTAGGCCAGGAGTAGCTTCTTCTGTAGCTGTTTGAACACATGAGCATTTACACTACGAAAGCAATCAGGTCGAACGCGTTTTCAACTACCTCTGGAAGTGGTTGAAAGTGGACAAGCTCAAAACAGTTTAGACCTCATTTACACCTGTATGTAGCGTCGTCCAATTGTGATCCAATCGACCAAAAGACTTTCTTAATACCAGGTGTAAACAGGCCCTTAGATTTCAAAAACTCTTTCAGTCTCTATTTACAAAAACATTTCTACTGAAAGTTTGAATAGTTTGCAGGAGAGCGATTCTAAACACGAGGATGTAAAAGCGACTTGTGAGTAGATGAGTCTTCCTGTTTAAATGATGACGTTTAATGTCCTGACAGCCTCTGTGGTCCTATTTAGACTCTTGTTAGCAATCGCCTTTTTCAAAACAAGTAAAAACTCTTTAAAAAGTCTCAAGGGGGTATTACTGATGTATTTTGAAAATATTTAGATTTTGTGTTAACCACAGACCTTATTTCAGGCACTTAATCAAAAAACACTTTCCAAAACGCTCTGCTTTCAGGACTATGGAGCACAAAGTGCTAAAATGCTAACTTTTTAGCATAGGGTTTTGGCCTACAAAAATGCTTCATTCGTGCAGCACTCTATTATTAGATATTTTTAGTTCTTTTCAACTGTAAGTGAATGCAATTGTTAATAGTTCCTTGATAGCCTACATTTAGCTGTTTACCTCTGTCGATTGTTTTTAAAAAAAAAAAAATTCATAAAACAAGCCTCATAAAACATTGGAAAAGCACTTATAGTGACACAAGGTACCTATATTTTGATCATTCTTGCACAAACGTTTTAGTTAATGGCTATCAAATGAGGTTTTTCTCTTTTTAGTTGGCTGTGAGAGGCATTTGCATCCATTCTGAATCAAACTGCTATTTTAACCATGTTACTGTGGAATTTAACAATATAACAATATGCTTTCCAATCTCATAAGAATAATCCGTTCGATTTTAATCACTTTATGAGCCCATTTTACAGCAAATCATGCTGTTCACAGGAATCTCTGGTTCATTCCTATGGGACGTTCTGTAAAACTCATCTGAGCGAGCGACTGTAATCGGGGTGGGCGGAGCTTAGCAAAGGCTGAGTTGCTGGATGTGAAATGTTATTTCTGTTTACTCAAATAATCAGGGTTTTGACATTCATGGAAAACCTGAAGATATCGAATATAAATATTTTGAACAGGACATTTGATAGAATATAAAATGTTTAATCAGCTCAAAATTAGTCTTTTTTTAAATGCTATCTTTATAACATGATTTGTAAAAATCCTAATCTTGCTTTCATGAGGAGCAAGAAAGTCATGCAAATTCATTTGGTCTGGGAACCCTGATTAGAAATCATTAAAAGTTGAAGTATTCACCTTTATATAGTGTATATATATATTAGTGCTTTTAAATTGATTAATTGTGATTAATCACATCTAACATAAAAATTTGTGTTTATATAATGTGTATGTGTATTTTATGTGTGTGTGTGTGTGTGTGTGTGTGTGTGTGTGTGTGTGTGTGTGTGTGTGTGTGTGTGTGTGTGTGTGTGTGTGTGTGTGTGTGCGCGCGCATATGTATCTGTTTGTGTGTGTGTGTGTATATATATATATATATATACACACACACACACACGCACACTTCCCCCTAGTGTCAAAGGGTTAATAATGTTTTTATCTCACTCTTTATACATGCATGGAAACAAGACTCAGTTTGCAGCTCTTTTTGCAGGTTCTTCCAAAGCTATCCTCCTCCATCGTGCACGAGGTGGACAGTATCCTGGGAAACAAACCCTACAGTAAAAAGGACTACCGCTCCTAGTGTGGAACCAGACGGGACCGGATGCTCCGCACCCACCTTTGCCTGATCCTCCGTTAGCTTCAGCTTTTACTGAATGAGAACCGGCCGCATGAGACGGGCAAGCACCCACAAACCCTGGAGAGCAAGACTTTTAGAACACAAAGGGCAAGAAACACGTGAAAAATACACAAAACAAACACATTCACTGACAGAGGGTTGAAATGCAGCATAGAGAGCGATGCATTGAAAATATGTGCTCACGGATTTATCCGTGTTACTCTACAGTCAAGGTACTTTAAAATGAGATCACTAGGGTAAATAAGAATATGCTTAAAACATTTAAAAAATAAATAACATGCTTGCTTGGTTGCTAGAAATATAAAATTTTTGTTTGTTTGTTTGTTTGTTTGTTTTTTAATATTGAATGCATAATAACAAAAATGGAGCTCAAGCTGAAATAGGTAATCAGTTGCACATGATCCATAGCGACTCGTTCACATCATCGAGGTGTCTCGGCCCAGAAGTCTTCACTGTGTCGTCTGCGTTACGTATGCACACGCCCCCTTCGCAGGCAAACCAATAAGCACTTTAAGGGACATCAGAGGGAGTGGCTTTGTGAAACATGATTCTAACGCAGCTCCTCTATTGTGGAATGGGGCAAAAATCAGTGGCTTTTGCTTATTCTGCACAGGGCATTGATCGTCTCGGTGTCCGCTCCTCTCTGTTTAGCCTCAAAAGGCGGCCCTGGCTTCTCATGTGTCATTTCTTTGCTAACAGTTCTGCAAGAGATCTTCTGATGTCAAATCTCCATCAGATGTTGTGCTTTTGGAGGGCAGCGGTCTGTTTGGTTGTTGAAGAACGCTGGAAAGTGACGGCGATGAGCCTCGGAGGTCTTCCTTCCACAGTAACCTGCTCCTAGCACACACCTTTAGTGTACTGATATTACAGTTACTCTCACTGATTTATTAGACTTTAAGTGTAGATTGAATGATTGAAGTATTAATGGGATAAGCATGCTTCAAAAATATTTAATGCGATTACTAGTTTTCAGTCTGAAGAGTGAATGTTAGGAAACATGTCAAGAATTTGTTTTGGTCATATTTCACCTCAGAATCAATTTAAATACGAGATATATGAAATTATGGAAACCATTACAATTTTTTTTTCTTGCTTTGTGACATTATTTACATGACAATTAAGCTAATTTCCTTCTCAAATGAGCAAATATATACATATAAAGTATGTTTAAGTTTAATTGTAAGTAGATATGGTAGTGTCCATTGTACTGATTTTAATGTAAAAATTTAGTATTAAGTATTTAATAAGAATATATATATATACATATACATCCAGAAATGTGCTTAATTTCATGTAAATAATGTCACAAAATAATACAAAGTCCTAAAAATATAATGCAAATATTATTGATTTTATGGTGAAATATTTGGAAATTTATTCATAACGTTCACCCTGTAAGGCAAATTATTTGATTAAAACGAGTAGAAACATGGGGTGGTGAAAGACTAATGGTTATTAAAAAATGACCTGTTAACACATAAGTTGGAGGGTCAATCCTAAAAAAGTTAAAACACAGTTCTGCTTTACCACCCCTGCGATTGGACATCTATAATTAGCACAAAAAAAATATAAATTAAAAGCAGTTTCATAATATTCCCTGCAGTTTAGCTGGGGCTTACAGCTACGGTCACCTGTGGCCTTCACCAGCACAGTGATGTGGCAGATGTTTTTAGCCAATAGAAAAGCCGACTGTTTAGATGGCATTATCTCGCCTGCCCAATAGGAGCAAAGACCCGTTTGTGTCAGCAGCTCAGGGACTGCAGTGTGTGTGTGTGTGTGTGTGTGTGTGTGTGTGTGTGTGTGTGTGTGTGTGTGTGTGTGTGTGTGTGTGTGTGTGTGTGTGTGTGTGTGTGTGTGTGTGTGTGTGTGTGTGTGTGTGTGTGTGTGTGTGTGAGAGAGAGAGAGCGCTACATCGTCTAACATCATTATAAAGCAGAAGTTGCTGTTTCTTCATCTCATTTCTGGACACTGGGCATTTCTTGTATGTACTGGTGATGATACATGTGGCTGAAGCCAAAGATTTATCCCACATCCCGTCAGTAACGTGACTCCCGTGTCCTCTTTCGGACGGAGAGATGATCGATCATTTAGCAGCATGTATCTGGTTTTTAAACTGCGCATCTTTCTTCACTTTGCATTCACTCTTAGCAACGCTCTATAAATATAAGTACATATATACATACTTAGTGCAAGTATACATAGTGCACCCAGTATGAATGATAAGCAGTCTTTAGATCTTTTTTAAATGGCGGTTGGTCACCAAACATTGATCAATAAGATATTACTGAATTCGAGCAGTGTTTAATCAAACTGTCCCTGATCAAACACAAGGGAAATGCATGAGATTCATTTGGAAAGCATGCTGTATCCCGGATCAATGCTCACTGCTCTCGCTGCACAATCGCTAGTGCTATCGGCATATCCCATTTCACAGATAATACTGGCAAGACGGAAATTACAAGAGCTTTTTTTTTGTGCAGTTCTGAAAAGATGAGCTTGCTGTTCTTCATGAGAGTGAATAAACTTCTTTACAGATCAGGATCAAATTTAAACAACAAAAAAAACCGTGGATGCTGTGTGCTTATGGGAATTAAATGTGATCGACAAAAAGCTCCATTCATGACTTAGATCAGCTTTAAAAACAGTTGAATGTTGAAGTTGGTGTCCGTCCATCTCATCTGTGCGTTTGTGTCTCTCTGACGAATAATGAACTGAGCGCTTGGAGCCACGTACATTTACTGTGTGATAATAACGGTACAGTTATTCCTAAGATTTGCACTTTATTTATTAGGCACTTATTAATTGGAGATGATTTACATTTATAGTGATAACGTCTTACTTTTGCCCCTTTAAAAGGAATGTTTCAGAAGTTCAGCTGATGCATGTCGATTACCACAGAGGATCTTTTCAAACTAACAAATCTTTTTTTACAGTATTGTGCTTAAAATGGAAAGACATGTTAATATCAGAAATGTGCAGCTGTTCATTGTTTTGTTCAAAGAATTTAAGTTTATTCAAGCAGATTGACATGTGGTTATGTGATACTGTCATCATTTCTGAAGGGAGATATTTTTTTCTGGTTTCCTTGGTGCATACTGTGTCAAATTTACAGGGTTTACTTTTTTTGCATTACAATAATGAGAATTTGGGAGGAAAATGTGCTTAATTTTCATGAAGATAATTTTACACAATTAAGCATACTAGATTTTAGGGTCAAATATTATCTATATTTTTTCAGTCAGAATCACAGAGTAAGGCAAATAAGTAAAATAAAATAAATGAATTGATAATTAAAGAGATGTTTTTTTTTAAATGAGGTGGTGGTCACCTAATGGTTTTAAATAATGGCCACGGATATTATTGTAAGAAGTTTCTTTCTAAAAATAAAAAAAGTAGAAAAATATAATGGTATAGCCAAGTGGTTATAAATGTGTGATAGACATGTTAAGTAAGCATTGCTATTATTTTTTTTGGTAACACTTTATTTTATAGTGTCCTTGTTACATGTACTTGCCATATTAATAACAGTAAATGATTGCATAGTTAAAGTTCATGCAACTAACCCTCAAACCAAACCACAATTCTGCCCTAAACCTATAGTAAGTAATATTACTCAGTACTTAAATATACTGTGTAATTACACTGTAACACAGACACCTTAAAATAAAGTGTAATCATTTATTTGTATCACACTGGTATGCTAATAATGCATAACGCTGAAGTCATTATGGTTTCATAAACAGTGTTTTAAGCTCATCATTACTGTCAACACCATTTATCCAAACTGGGTAACAAGTGGAAATATATTTCTGTCCCAGAGCTTCAGTTCATTGCACCTGAAACATTCCTTTATATTTCATTGTGTATTGTCAACAAAATATTAGTACACTGAAATATCATCAAAATTGAATTACATCACTTAAAGTGTGTGTGAGAGAACTAATCTAATGAGCAGTAGATTTATGAATAAAGGCAGTTGGTTGTTAGTTTAGTTTCAGGCATGTGTTAGTTGATGTGTTCTCATCACTAGATCTGGCCAATCACAGCGGCTTTGAATGTTCTGTGAGACTGTTTTCTGTTGATCAGTGTTGTATCATGTCCTGTTTCTGCTCTGATGTGTGTCGTTCCTTATCTAACTCTAAAGGCACTGATGTTGTTTGCCGTCTGTCAGCATCTGGTGATTTCATCAAGAAGCCGTAAATGTCATTTAACTAATTGTTTCAATGCCTCCACGTAGTTTGTAAAACTGGCAGAATATTTTAGTAGCAACATTTTAAGTTGTTTAAGAGTGGAGTGGTTGGAAAAGCAGGGAAGAGTGTAATTGCTATTAAATCTGTAATTATCAGTCCAACCCTCATCTGCAATCCAGATTTTACAGGTCAGAGGTTATGGATATGTGTGTAGAAGGTTGTTTTTTTGTTTGTTTTTTAAATACCATACTTCAGGTCCCAAGGAAATTATTTTTCATGTTTAATATTTTTAAGGATTCTTAAGGATAAAGACAAAAATATGATTTTATTTTTTTACCATTCTATGTTGCCCTTCGGTGGTACTGACCTGAAGATCACGACGACGACGATGATGATGATGACGACAAAGAATAATTATTGACAAAGAGCAATTATTTGCACTGAATATGCATTTTGGAGAATTCTGTGAAATGTATACAATGGCAAGCTACATATCCACGCTTTGTGGAGAAATACTGTATGTCGAGTCAGATTTCTGTATATAGTTTGACCTTTTTACATACATTATATATATATATATATATATACATAAGAGTATTCATGGTCCTGTTCACTCCAGCTTTTGGTTCTTTATTTTCATCGAAAGGCATTTGCTGACTGCATTGTGCTTGAATCTGAGTTTAGACATGTACAGCGCCAGTATCTATGAAATGACAACTATAAAATGATGACAATAAAAAACAGCCTGTTTGTGTATTTGTCTTGGTGTGGAAGAATTACATTAATGGAGGCTTCTGTTAAATCAGAAAATATTACTGCCAAAGTTTTACAGTTTACAAAACTGTCCCAGTCACAAAACTCGAGTAAAAAAAGAGTCTCTGTTCCGTCTCTTGATATATTTCATGTTCAGATATTTATATAACAAAATAATCTGGGGACCTTGAAATTGTGAAAATGGTCAAAAATGTTGGCGAAGAAAGAATTATGTAATTTAAGAAAATGTTCTACTAATTTTTCAAGATTTGCACTTAGGAGCAGGGGCGGATTGGCCATCGGGAATACCGGGAACAATCCCGGACGGCCGGTCCATTTCAGGCCGAAGACCGGCCGGTGGTCAAAGAGTTTTTTTGGGGGTTTTTTAATGATACGCGACCGGCCTAACCGGCCACTCAGCTGCAGCGGAACACTGTGTGTGTGTGTGTGTGTGTGTGTGTGTGTGTGTGTGTGTGTGTGTGTCACTGGCGTAGCCACGGGTGTGCCAGGGTGTGCCGGTGCCACCCACAGTAGCAGCTGGCACACCTAAAATAGATGCAGAATTCTCTTTTAAAGTTTTAATAAAAACGTTTCCTAAACTTGGACTATTGTTGTTTACCTAAAATATTTGTACATTTAAAATGTATTTTAATTTTTTAATTATTATCGTTAAAAAAATATCTGCCGACATTCGCACTGCCAACCAATCCGCAAACAGCCGCAGACTGGTAATACGGTTGTGCTGTTGAGTCTGGCGCCTCATGAGGAGAAATAGAAACAATTAGCGCAGTTCACACAAAGAAACTTAATGAACATAGAGCGGTTAAAAAATTAATGTGTTCATATTTATAATATATGATATGATACAGTTAAGCACCACGACTGCTGAATACCATCACGATTGAAAATATGACACTGATTTCATATGACAGTTCAATAAACAAGTAATCAATATCAAGTCACTTACATTTTAGACACAATATTGACTGTTTTTTCTATTTGAGCAGCGATAATAGTTCCAAACAAACATCCCAAGAACCACAGCGCAGCTCACCGGAACACATAACTGCATTACTGAATGATTCCGCGCTTTGAATGAATCGATTGAGTCAAAGATTCAATGACCCATTAAACAACTACCTCATTCCTTAACGATTCAGCCGTTTGAACGAATCATTTGAATAAATGACCGAATAACTCACTCATTAAGACAGTCACCTGCCGCCCCCTACTGGTGGTTTAGTTTCGTGTTTAAAAGTAGGCTATCATTCTTTCCAATATCTTTTTTGTATCTTCAAAAAATATTTAAAACAATCTCGTAACATTATTTAATGCAGTTGTAATTTTTCAGTGTAAATTAATTAATTTGATTGGTAACAGCATAGTGTCTATTTTTTTCAATTGAATGTATTGATCAAATCTAAGAATTTAAAATGAAAGATGAAGCATACGTTTAAACCGATTTCTGCATTTTTACTTGGACAAGAGAATGGCTGATTTACTTGTTCGAAGGAAAAGCACAAGTAAAGCCTTAATGTTGAACCCTGAGTTATATTTTATATACTGTAGGCCTAGTATTAGGCCTATGTTTATGTGGCAAGCAAGTTTTACACATCAGCCCAGTCTATTCTGTAAAGTTAGTGATAAGCCGGGTCCGAGTTTTTTTTGCACATTAATTTGACAATAAATGTGGCACACCCAATTTTTCTTATGCACACCCAGAGACGCTTTTCTGGCTACGCTAGTGGTGTGTGTGTGTGTGTGTGTGTTTCAGACAGGGCCAAGCCAATACTTTCAATCTGAGGGGGGATACGAGCGATTTTTCCTGACATCCAATTGGCTCAAGCGAGGCGCCGATCAAAGGAGTTTACTTTTGGTCATGTTTGGCGGGTTTGTGTGAATGCAACAGAGACGGACGGTAAAAATTGTGAAAAGAAGGAAAGAAGAGAAAGAAATGGGTGGGGCCGAAAAAATAAGAATTAGAAAGAAGAAAATGTTGGCACAAGAGGCAGCTAAATGCTGCAGTCATATTGATGAGGAAGGAGAGCAGGAGGATGAGGAGAATGGAACCAGTACAAAAACAGGGGCAGTGTGCAGGGCTGGATTGCCAATCATATTAGGCATATCAATCAATCAAAGCTTGATTAAGGACACACACACACACACAAAATAGAAAAATACAGAACAATATTACATATTTACATGATAAAATGCCAATAGTTCCACATACTAGATAATAACCTGAATGAAGCACAGATTTAATTAGAAAAAGTATTATTCTTAGTCATATTTATTACTGATATTCTTCTCATCTGTACAATCAGTAAGCGGAGGCAGCGTCCAGCACAGGGGAAGCTGAGCCAGGGAGAATTGAAAGTGAGGACACACACAAATCTCTATTGTATGGGACTGCAGTATTTGAGTGGGTATTTGTTAGTTTTTGTAACTATTTTATCACTCCGACTGACTGTACACATGACATGCTGGTAGTTAGCAGTATACTGTGACTTGTGTGTTCGAGATTAGGTTTTGCTGACCTGATTGTGTTTAGTGCACCACTTGCTTAGTCAGGTGTCATCCTAAAATTTCTTGAATGTCTTCAGTGTAATCTGATTCTCTTTATACAATAAAAACACAATTAGAATTAAAATAACTGCAAAAAAATACTTCTGCTCATGCGCCAAGGTCACTCGCAGTCGCATAAAAGGCCTCTCCATCTTAAAGTCCCGGGCTTAATTTCAGTCCCAGTACGTCCCTGTTTAGGAGTATTAAGATACTTGCCGTTTCTCTGCAATACATTTGTGAAGTTTACCAGCAATCTCAGAGTGGCAATTTCAGGTTCTCAAGTTTTGTCTCAAGAAAATAAGATTATATAATAATAATAAATTGCCTTATTTTTCTCTTTAAAAAAGTTAAAACAACATAAGTTTAAAATGGCAGTCTTTTATTCTGAAATAGGTTTAAAAAATCTGGCCCTGGATTTAAAAAGCTTGACTCCACTTGCTGAACATCTTTGAGTCTTTGAAACATTTACACACAAGATGCTTTCTTAAATAAAATAAAAGTCTAGCATTCCAGAATTCACTTTTTTGGGGCATCGAGTCAAAACTATTTCTGTAAGAGGGTCACACGTTAAAGAGTTTGCATAACATTTACAATTGTATATTTGTATATTGTACAAAATATATAAATAACTCAAACTTTATACAAAACAGTCAAATGCTAAACAGAAAATGAAACAATGGAACATGAAAAATGCACCAGTTCCCCAGGTTTTCTAATATAAACATATTTCACAAACAGGCCCTCCTTTAATAAAAGAACATCATGAAACTTCTTTTCATGTACTGTTCAATATCTTAAAATCCACATGTTTTTTTAATTAAAATGAAACAGTAAAACAAACAGTTTGTGTTCAACAATATTAGTAAACAACGAGTGACATAATCCGGGATTGTTTTGAAAATTGTAAAAATCAAAAAGGCACTTTTCTCCCGTTTACGGTCAAAAGTGAATCCTATATCACAACAGTACTTCCACACAGACGATATTCAAACCCCCTGAAAGAAGGATGAAGAATCAAGTAATGTTTACTGTGAGTAAAGTGCGTCTGTGTTTGAACATGATCACTTCATCGATTCTCCACAGCTCTTCAGAAAACAGCACGGCCAACACCACCTCCTGCTTCCCTGCGCGCGTGTGTGTGTGTGTGTGTGTGTGTGTGTGTGTGTGTGTGTGTGTGTGTGTGTGTGTGTGTGTGTGTGTGTGTGTGTGTGCTATGAGGAGTTGAGCTGTGACTGACTCTCTTCTTCTACACTTCTAGAGTCGAGCTCTGGAGTTTCACCTACAACACAATTACAACCATTCAAATCATAATATATTGCATTACTTTCTATGCTATATCAGGGTTATTATAGTTAACTAAGATCATGAAACAACTTTACTCAAACTAATTTAAATATAAAAAAACTCAAACTTGTTTTATCTCAGATAGATGTAAAGGAAGCATTTCTTATTTTCATTTAATTTAATTATATACTAAAATAACTAGGTAACGCTTTACTATAAGGTCTCATTTGTAATGATGTATTAACAAACAGTGAACAATATCTTTTTATAACATTACAAAATACAGTTGCTCATGTTAGTTCACAGAGCATTAACTACTGTTAACAAAAACTTTTGATTTTAAAAATGTATTGGCACTTAATTCAAATTTAATATTAACTAAGTGTTTAGTTTATTTACGTGTTTTTAACATTAATAAATGTTCATTATGATTTAATTTTAACAAACAAAACCTTATTGTAAAGTGCTACCAATAATAAAACTGAAATAAAAAAGTAGAAAAACACAAAATTACCAAAATGGAAAAAATAAAAACTAAGTCAAACTATACATATATATATATATATATATATATATATATAAAGAATAATTTAAATGTCAAACATATTAAAAAATAAAACAAATTGTTTTGCTAATAGAAGCTCTAAATAGCCAGTAACTTGAAAATGTTCATATCAAACCCTGATTATATTATAAAATATTATACTATATACAGCTGGAAAATAAGCACTACTTTACGTTCTGAACACGTGAGACCAATCCAGCCGTTCAGACACACACAGCGTCCGTTTCTGCTGTCGCACTGAGATCCGTTTTCACATTCACACGTGAGCGCGCAGTCGGGCCCGTACCGGTTCACACTGCAGTCTGTTTAACATCACACCATATCAGAACATATTCAGATATAATAATCATCACAGTGCAGCGTTTCACTGACTCACCGCTGTCACACCTGACTCCGGTCTTTCCCGACGGACAGATACACCTGCCACTCACCGGGTCACATGGTGTGTGTCCCGCACAGTCACATGACCGAGAGCAGTTTGGACCGAACGAGCCACGCTCACATTCTGAGGAAGGAAAGTTGAGTTTTACTATCATTTATACTGTTATAGCTTTTGTTCATATTTTAAATTAGATTGTATTTTATTTTCTGTTTTCATTTTAATTTAGGTTAGTGTTTTAGTTTTATGTGTTTTTGTATTTTTTTCTAAAAAATTTTATGTCTATACAGTTTTTAGTTATTTTGGTAAGCCTACTTCAACTTGAAATACACAAAAATGAGAAATGTTGCCTTTGCAACAATCTTGCAATACATTTTCTTTCCTTTTTTTTTTTTTTTTTACTTCAGTTAATGTGTATTCTATTTAAAATAATGAAAACCTTTTTGATGGTTTTAGTTTAGAATATAAATAACCCCGCAACTAGATGATTTTACTGCGTGAAGCATCAGTCTGAAAATGTGCACAGGCTTAATAGGTTCACAGCTCAATAAACATCACAAATTAACTCTTTCCCGACGGCTTTCTGTGTTTTCACTGTTATACCTGTATGGCCATATTAGTCATATAGACATATTAGTCCATATTAGTCATATTAGACCCATATAGGTCACTGTACGACCATATTAGCCCGGTTCTGTCAACACTGCATTGGCTCCCTATTAAACATCGTATACATTTTAAAATATTGCTGATTACTTACAAAGCATCTAAATGGTTTAGCTCCCAGTACTTGAGTGAGCTCTTAACGCATTATAGTCCTGGCGGTAGATCCTTTTCCTATTTAGCACCAAAACTTTGGAACAATCTTCCTAACATTGTCCGGGAAGCAGACACAGTCTGTCAGTTCAAAGCTAGACTAGATATAATCCTCCACACACTTCACTGGCTTCCCGTGTCTGCTAGGATCGAATATAAGGTTTCACTTCTCACTCACCAATGCATCTATGGAAACGCACCCCCTACCTGAAAGAACTACTTACCCCTGTTTCTACAGCACGATCCCTCCGATCACAAAACTCAAACCGCCTTTTAATACCAAAAACTAAACTCTGCACAATGGGCGATCGTGCTTTTTGCTCTGCCGCTCCCCGGATTTGGAATGCCCTCCCGGACCATCTGAGGTCACCACAGACCACCAAGACTTTTAAAAAGGGACTAAAGACATTACTTTTTAGCAGATCTTATGGATTTTAACAATGTCTAGATATTGTTCTTAGAATCAGACCTGTAGCACTTTGCGGTTTTTTCTTAAAATGTAAAGTGCTTTTACAAATAAAATGTATTATTATTATTAGACTAAAAACACATCTCTTTGACCTAGCATTCACATAACACTCTATAGACTTCTATAATTCAATATTAGGCTGCTTAGTTCAGATCAGCCGGAACCAGGAACACTTCCCATAAATCCTGATGTACTCGTTACATCATAAGAAGGATGGCGTCTACGCTAATATACGTCTCTCTGTTTATCCCGAGGTTTACCGCAGTCCGCCGGATCCAGGCCATATCTAGATCTGATGAAGGATCATCACATGGACACGATTACAACACATCCCTGAAGTGCCAGCCTCATCAACACTGTGAAGGCCTCATGGACACCTCAACAAACTCGTCTCCATACTGGCGTGATGACTCCGACCCCTAACCAGATGAACTGGATAAATATTGTGAAAGTTCTGATCCAATCTGACCTCTGACCTATTATGCCGCCTAAATCATAATCATAAACTGTTGGTTTGTTGGCCAAAGGAGGACCGGAAGACAATACAATGCTGAATAAAGTCGTAGTTTTTGTTATTTATGGACCAAAATGTATTTCCGATGCTTCAAAACATTCTAACTAACCCACTGAGGTCACATGGACTACTTTGATGATGTCTTTATTTCCTTTCTGGACAAGGACAGTATACCGTACATACATTTTCAATGGAGGGACTGAAAGCTCTCGGACTAAATCTAAAATATCTTAAACTGTGTTCTGAAGATGAACGGAGGTCTTACGGGCTTGGAGCGACATGAGGGTGAGTCATTAATGACATCATTTTCATTTTTGGGTGAACTAACCCTTTAATTCGTGTTCCGAAGATGAACGAAGGTCTTATGGGGTTGAACAACATGAGGGAGAGTAATTACTGACAGAATTTACATTTTTGGGTGAACTATCCCTTTAATTATCAGATTAGATTAATTCTGTTTAATAACTTGACTGATGTACAGGATGCGCGTCTCACCTCTCTCACATCGAGAGCCGTGAAGTCCAGCGGGACACACACACTGTCCGGTTCCTGGGAGACAGGACGCCCCGTTCACACAGTCACACCGATGCTGACACTGAGACCCGAACACACCGGCAGGACACACTGAAACACACTCCATATCAGAAAACATTCAGTCTGAGGTGTACAAGCTTTAACTGTGTGTTCTGCATCTCACCGTGTTCACACAGAGGTCCGTAATATCCCGCTTCACACTGACAGGATCCTGTTACTCCGTCACACGTGCTGTTGTTCACACACGAACACTGAAGCACACAATCAGGACCGAACCGACCCTCGGGACATTCTGACATCACACACACACACACACACACAGAGGTTATAACACAAACCCAGCCACACATCGAGACTTCACATCGTTAACCGTTGGAGAGTCTCGATACAATAAGGACACATGCAGACACAATGTGTGACACTATGATCTTCTTTTTTATTTACACACAGCCAGTTGTTGTAAAGAGTAAAACTGAACCTAAACGCTTTTAAACAGAAAATCAAATATAAATATTCAATAGGAAAAAACAGACTTACTTTAATAAAAATAATACTTTAAATAAAACTAAAAAGAATTGACATACTAAAATTACTACAACATTTATTAAAATAAATTAAAGTTAAACAAAAATATATTTTTTAAAAAACTGATAAAAGCACAAAATAATAAAACTAAAATCAAAATGAAAACTGAAAATATAATCCAAATTTAAAAAAATCATTTTTGTTAACTGAAATAAAATATAAATGTTAGGTGAATTTTTTTTTTTACAAAATAATTTAAATAAAACTAAAATAAGTTGACGTACTAAGATTACTAAAATTGAATTAAAATAAATTGAAGTTAAACAGAATTTTTTAAACAATCCCAAAAATAACCAACTAGTTAAAAATTGGTGGAACAAGCCTCTCCTAATCGACTAATGTTTGCTCTAATCTGTATAGACAATGATAAACACACACACACACACACACACACGTCACCTTTCTCACAGTGTGAGCCGGTCCAGCCGAGGCCACATGAGCAGTTTCCAGAGACGGAGTCACACACACCTCTGTTCCTGCAGTCACAGCGCTGAGAACAACCAGATCCAAACCAGCCCGCAGGACACACTACACACACACGCACACACACACACACACGTCAGTCAGAAAAACCCTCACACACATGCAACACCAGAGCAAACACCGGCTCACCTCGGTCACGCTCGTCTCTCACACATCTGCCTGTGACTGGGTCGTTTCTCGTCCCGTTCCCACATCTGGACACATGAACACAGTCCAGCCTGTAGCGTCCAGCGGGACACGCTGAAGAGGAGAGGACAGAGAGTGTGTGTGTGTGTGTGTGTGTCTGTGAGATAAAGTGTGTGTTTGCTGTGCAGTGACTCACTGAGGTTACAGCGAGCTCCGATGAATCCGGCTGGACATTCACAGGCGCCCGAGACTGACACACACACTCCTCCGTTCAAACACTGACACTGACGCTCACAGTCGGGACCGTAGAGGCCATCAGCACACGCTACACACACACACACATCCAGAGGAACATAAGCGCACATTATACACAGGCAGATTCTGTTGAAAACACACTTCTTTCTTCTCAGACAGAGAGAAACAGGAAAAAGCGTTACAAAGCTCCCGGTCTTGCTTTTTACAGTGAAATAAGCTTTCATACACAGTAGAGCAGGAGTATTGTAGTTTTTGTTATTGTAACAAACAAAATAACAAAACATTGTTACTTAAAATAAAGTAAATGTAAACTAACATTTATTTTATTTTATTTTAGCTACTTGGCATTGCAAAATTTCTCATTTTCATTTAGTTTAACTTGATGTACTCAAATAACTAAAACTGAAATTAAAATGAATTAAAACTATAAAGAGATATAAAAAAAATAACAATACCTAAAGAAAATGGGGGGGGGGGGGGCACTACATCACTAAAGCTTTAAATAAAATTCAAATGAAAACAAAATATATCTTATGTTATAATTATATTTTGAAAATAAATTATATATTTATTAATAAAAATTATAATAGTATCTCAATATAAAAGATTAGATATTATACACTGAAGAACTCTAATGTTGGTTTATGGTCACATGACATCCAGGAAACATCCAGTCACACTAAACCAATAAAATATTTCCTCTTTTTAGTAAGTGTTTTATTTTAAATTTTAGATTTTTATTGAGTTTTACTGAGTATTTTAGTTTGTTTTTATTTTAAAATGTATTGTTATAATTATGCATTTTTGTACATTTTTCTTAATTTTTAATAAATTTTTAAGACTTAAATGTTTATTATTTTACATTTTGTGATTTTAAGAATAAAATTGATTTAAAATAAAATCTAAATCTAAAACACTTTAAATTTAATATGATAAAATAATAAAAATCTAAATAAATACATTTTTAAATAAAAACTATCAAATTAAAACACTAATCAAAATAAATAAAATAATAAAAATCTTAAATTAAAATACACTTTTTTAAAAAGAAAACAATCAAACTAAAACACACACTAAAATGGTTCATCATAAAAATGTAAATCTTTTCAGTTCGTTTTTACTTTAAAATGTATTTATTTTAATTTGACATGTTTATGATTGTATTAATTATCTTTTCATCAACTCATAAACCCCTGCAGTTCCCTCATGAAATCCCAGAAGTGAAATCAATCCCGGCGTTCCCGTCCCTCACCCTGATCACACGTGTCCCCGCTGAAGCCGGGCGCGCAGTAACACACTCCCGACACCGGGTGGCAGCGCTGCTGTCTCTCTGAACACTGACACACCTGGTTACAGTTGATGCCGAAGGTGCCGGACAGACACACTGTGGGACAGACCGTCAGGTGATGCTACTGTACATACATGATGCATGCATTATTCATTATAAAACACCACACAACACTCTGCCCTAGATGAGTGCGCAGAGAAGGACTTTAGTTTGTGTCTATTGTTAAAGTCGGCATAAAATCGAAACTGATTTTCTCAATGCTTGTTATTGTGAACAATTGATTCTTATTCTTTTTATACATACACTACCATTCAAAAAGGTTGGTTGGGGTCAATAAGATTTTGTAATACTTTTAAAGAAGTCACCATTTATTTGATCAAAATACGGTAAAAAAAATAATATTGTGAAATATTATTACCTGTTTTATATGAGAATATATTGTATAATGTAATTTATTCCTGTGATCAAAGCTGAGTTTTCAGCATCATTACTCCATTACTCTTCAGTGTCACATGATCCTTCAGAAAATCATTTCATATTTTTGTGGAAACAGTGGTACATTTTTTTTCAGGATTCTGTGATGAATAGAAAGCTCAAAAGAACAGCATTTTTTTGAAATAGAAATGATTTGCAACATAATAAATATCTTTACTGTCACTGTGGATTCATTTAATGTCTTTGCTGAAAAAACCTGCTAACCAAACCTTTAAACAGTGGTATTTTTTTTTTTTAATTTGTAATATTTAGTATCTCACAATTAGTATGTAAATGAACAATTTCCATTTCATGCCGACTTTAATTTCCCATATATTGTGGTTATTGTATATTATTGCACTGGTATTGCATCATATCTAAATAGATAATATTGTTGGCGCTTGTTTTCTGCAGTAAATGTGATATATGGGCTCAGACACTCACTGAGCTCGCAACCGTTGCCTGTGTATCCAGGAGAACATCCACACACTCCGGTCACATGATGACAGGATGATCCCGACGGACAGGAGCAGATCTGATCACAGTCCTGACCGTATGAGCCCGGCAGACACGCTGACACACACACACAGACAGACACACACACACACACACACACACACACACACACACACACACACACACACACACACACACACACACACACACACACACACACACACACACACACACACACACACACACACACACTTCAA
The DNA here is from genome assembly GCF_051911475.1 of Siphateles boraxobius. NCBI lineage: Eukaryota > Metazoa > Chordata > Actinopteri > Cypriniformes > Leuciscidae > Siphateles > Siphateles boraxobius. Next base: position 34,517,600 of record NW_027509141.1, read on the forward strand.
ATCAAGCTCCAGTTTCACATATATATATATTACATATTTAATAATTACTCTTTATCATGTATTAAATAATTAAGTCAAGTCACATTTATTTATAGCGCTTTTTACAATACAGACTGTATAAAAGCAGCTTTACAGAGATAACAAGAAAATAATGCACAAAAGTTTGTTTCCAGAAGAAAATCGTCACAGTCCAGCTTAAGTAAGTTCAGTGATGTTTCATTATTGTTTTTAAAAAAGTTATTAATTTAGTTCATGTATATATAACCGCTCCGGAGTAAACCGTGATGTCATCGTCCAGCTCAGTTCAGTTCTTGTATAATAGTGTCAATGCAGGCAGATCAATATTATTGTTGAATATTAAATCAAATGTTAAATTTAATGTCCCCAACTAAACAAGCCAAGCCAATGGCAACAAAGGTGCAAAAAGGCAGGTTTAGACCTCTGAAAACTTTCAATACTACAGGAGATCAATATTATTGTTGAATATTAAATTAAATGTTACATTTAATTAACTTATTGTTAATTAAATTTTATTAACAATAATTAAATAAATATTTAATAAAAAAATAATTATTATTTACTATGGGTGATACCAATATGTCATATTACACAAGTAATTATATTAATAAATTAAATTCCTCCAAGTGAAAATACTGAAATGTAAAATATATCAAGTATTTAATAATACATTATTAACACAATAATACATTATTTAATATTAATTATTTATTAAATAAATAATATTTTAATTACATATTTAATAATTATTTATTATCGGTGATAAACAATATGACAATATTATACAAGTAAAAATAATTATAAATTAAATTCCCTTTCAAGTAAAAATACAGGAAGGTAAAATGTAATACTTATATATTTAAATAATATATATAATATTCTTAAACTTATTTATATATATATATATATATATATATATACATATATATATATATATAATTTAAGAATTATTAAACAATAAATTAACAGTTATTGAATATTATTTATTAAATAATATGAATTATTAGATAAACATTTAATTAAATATTTAACAATTATGGGAGATAACCGATATGACTAATATTATACAAGCAATAATATTTATAAATTAAATCCCTTTTCAAGTCACAATAACTAAAGGTAAAATGTAATATCTATTATTTAATAATTATCAAATTATATTTATATATATATATATATATATATATATATATATATATATACATATTACATCATTAACAAGTATTAAATAAGTAATAATCATTAAATACACATTAATTAAATATGTAATAATATTTTTTTATGGGTGATAACTAATATGACCAAAGGACGGTTTACATAACACCGTTTTCAGCTAAAAACAAAACTTTTATACTTTTTCATATCAGTTTATTTACACAACAACGGCTTTAAAACACATTTTTCTGAAGACGGGTTTAAAAGTGCAAGTTTGATCGTCTAAAGCGTTGGCATCGTGCGCACGTGTGTGTTGCGTGTTCAGTCTATAGGTGTGTGTAACGTAATGATGATGAACTGACCTTTCTCACAGCGTGTTCCTCTCCATCCTGCAGGACACACACACTGTCCACTCACATGATGACAGGGGGCGCTGTGGTCACACTCACACACGCCCTCACAGTCCACTCCAAACCGCCCCGATACACACGCTAACACACACACACACACACATGATCATTACACCCTCGCCCTTCCTTACAGACACCTACTGATCTTTTTATATGTGGGAAAATACATTATTTAGTTCCTTTATTACGGATTTTTTATACAGGGACATTTGGTCACCACATGGATAGACAAACACAAAACACACACACACACACACACACACACACACAGGCTGGTTTTATAGGCATGTTCAATCATTCTCTCAGTGTGAATATGACTAGTGAACTCAGGATTATACACTTATGTCCTGACAGTCAGTCTTTATTAAAATACATCAGAAAATATTTATATCTAACCACTAGTAGGAGCCAAATCCTGTGTAACAACCACAGTTCAAAAGTTTGGAATAATTCAGATTTCTTTTATGTTTTTGAGAGTCTCTTTTGCTCACCAAGGCTGCTTTTATTTGATCAAAAATACAGTAAAAACCATGAAATAATATTGCGATTTAAAATAGCTCATTTCCATGTTAATATATGGTAAAATGTAATTTATTTCTGAGACGCAAAGCTGAATTTTTAGCATCATTACTAATCATTCTAATATGCTGATTTTCTGCTCAACTATTATCAATGATTTCGGAATGATTTTTCACAATACACAGTTCTGTTTTTAATGCATCTTTCATCAAATAAAAGCATCCTTGGTTAGATAAGAGCCGTCATAATTATCATAATTATTTTAAACTTCTGATATATGGACACGCTCAGTTTATATCCTGTGTTGACGTATTTCCTCTGGATGTGGGACATATTAAAGGGCTGCATTTCCTGAAATTGGTGTACGTCACACAGATGACCTCACCGTTCTCACAGCGCTCTCCGGTCCAGCCCGGCTGACAAACACACCGACCCGTCTGTCCGTCACACTGACCACTGTTCTCACACACACATGTGTGCTGACAGTCTGGCCCGAACCGACCCGCAGGGCATTCTGGGACCACAGGGAAACATCACGATTTAGGTTGTAAGTTTACATGAAACTTTTTACTTTACGTGATTTTTTGCGTTATTTTTCGCTTTAGCATTGAGGATAAATGAACCCGCATGTGATTAGTCACGTCTAGTAAGAGTTCACTGCGGACAGAGTTATTATGAGGTGCGAGGAGAAGAAACCAAGATCTTACATGAGACGACTTAAATACTGAAAGACCAGCACGACACTAAATATATGATTTAATGCCTGGAAATCGGCAGCTCTTTTCCTTCCCGACGGTCAGCATGTGAGATCCATTACTGGAGCTGAACATCCAAACTTACCAAAACGCAACGTCAAAAACATTCTGCGCAATAGCAAAACTAAACCAGTGCATTTGCAGATGATGCCAGTTCAAATCTGATCTTTTCCAGTCATAAAAACAAAACCAGAGCTTCCACACTGGCAATAATGGTTTCCTCTCCAGTAAATGTATTGTGTAGTCAGCACTGCGGTTAGCACACTGCACTTCCTACACTCAATTAAAGTGTATTACATATTGCATTGAGTATTTACTTGTATCAAATCTCAGACCACAAACAGATGGGCTGAATATTCCAGGTGTTTCCCCTCAAAGTAAAAAAGAAACTGAAGCGTAAAGGTGGAGTCACTGACCCAGTTGACAGGAGGATCCCGTCCAGCCGCTGGGACAGAAGCAGTGTCCGCTCGCTGGGTCACACAAGCCCCCGTTCTCACACACACAGATCTCAGAACAGCCCAAACCGAAGAACCCTGGAGAACATCCTGCAAAAACAGCAACCAAACACTTGAGATACAACCATCCAATAATTCACACTCAAAGACAAACTATTCACCATAAAGTGAAAAACACTGGCTTTCTACTCTGACTTATGTAAACGTTAGGATGTCCATATTGTTGTTATCAGTGAGCATAATGAGTGAATATGCTTAATTACTTCTAGGTACATAGTTTCACATTTTTATGTTATTATTTCATTGTATTGCCCAACCTAAATTTCCCATTAGGGATTAATAAAGTTGCATGAATTCATTCATCCAATCATTAATGAATATTGATTAAATGTTACGGGTCAGACTTTTTTTTTTTTAAAGAAATTAATACTTTTATTCAGCAAGGATGCATTAAATTGTTAAAATGTGTTGGTAAAGATATTCATAGCGTAGCAAAATATTTCTATTTCAACTAAATGCTGTTCTTTTAAACTTTCTATTAATCAAAAAATCCGGTAAAATATGCATCACAATTATTCAACTGTTTTCAACTGATAATAAACAATAATGTTTCTTGAGCATCAAATCCTCATATTATAGTGATTTCTGAAGGATCATGTGACACTGAAGACTGGAGTAATGATGCTGAAAATTACAGCTTTGATCACAGGAATAAATATATATATTCAATTAAAAAATTGCTCTTGAATTTTAATAATATTTCACAATAATACTGTATTTTTCAAATCAGAAAAATGTTACCCTGGATCACAAAACCAGTCTCAAGTAGCACGGGTGTATTTGTGGGAATAGCCAACAATACATTGTATGGGTCAAAATTATCAATTTTTCTTTTATACCAATAATCATTAGGATATTAAGTAAAGATCATGTTCCATGAAGATATTTTTTAAATTTCCTTCCGTAAATGTATAAAACATTTATTTTTGTGAGTGAATGCAGCACAATTGCGAACATAAATGGACAACTTTAAAGGCGATTTTCTCAATGTTTCGATTTTTTTGCACCCTCAGATTCCACATTTTCAAATAGTTGTATCTCGGCCAAAGATTGTCCTATCCTAACAAACCATACATTTATGGAAAGTTTATTCATTCAGCTTTCATGTGATGTATAAATCTCAATTTCAAAAAAATTACCCATATGACTGGTTTTGTCATCCAGGGTCACAAATGCAGCCTTAGTGAGCAGAAGAGACTTATTAAAAAAAAAAAAAACATTTTAAAAAGTTTCAAAGGGTAGTGTTTAAATATTTAAATCATGACAACCATCAGCATTTATGGATAAGCATAGAATGTACATAGACTTAGTACGAAGAAACACACATGAATACGGTGACTAGAATACGAGCTGCTGCAAGGAGAAGTAGGGAGATCTAGGCAGGTGGTGCTGGGGAAGGGGGAGGGCAAGAAATAAATAAATATAGATTTAGAAATAAATTGGCCAAAACCGTCAGCTTTAAGAGAACCAATCAGGTACTCAGAAGAGTTTCATGACTGAACTATGTATATATATACTTCAGCATTGTACATGTATATAGTCAGCTAGTACAGCTTTTTAATGAATGATGTGTCAGAATCTTACGCTGTGAGCAGGAGTCTCCCGTCCACCCTGCGCTGCACTCACACTGACCGCTTACAGCATCACAGCTGCTGTTATTGTGACACACACACGTCTGAGAACAGCTCGCTCCATACAGTCCAGCAGGACACGCTACACACCAGACCACAACAAATATTACTCATGGGAAAACTGGGACAGAAGTGCTCATAAAAGAATAATATATAATCATGCACAGATGAGCAAGATAGAAATCCTCTTAGTTTGACAAGGCTTTATCAATTTAGCCAATCATCACACATCTTCTCCACAGAAATCTTAAAGGTACAGTAGCAATTCATAAAAATAGAAGTGATGATAAAATGCTACAAAAGCTCACTTTGGTTACAGTGTCGACCGACCCAGCCAGGCCGGCAGGAACATTCACCATGGACATGATCACAGAGACCCCCGTTCATACACACACACTTCTGTTGACAATCCAGACCATAGAAGCCCTGCGGACAAGCTGAACACACACACACACACACACACACACACACACACACAAGCATTCAGTCAAAAATCTGATCATCAGTATCCGATAACGTGTTAATAAATGTTAAGTTGAACAATCATACTGTACGTTTTTCGCAGAACGTTCCGGTCCAGCCCATCTTACAGGTACAAGCTCCGCCCACATGGTCACATGATGCCTGGTTTTCACACTGGCAGCGATGCTTACAGCCCGGTCCAAATGAACCAGCAGGGCATTCTGGGATAGATGTACAACGTAGATCACGTGATAAATACTGTAACATTTATAACAGATATGCATTTAATATAGAAGGACTGTCAAATCTAAAATAGTCCCACTCTACACGGAAAAATAATTCATATTTATCATATGATATATCATATCTCCATCTAATTTTTTTAAATAATTATTATACATGGCACATATGAATTGAGAAATTACGTGGAATATCTGTACATTTATAAAAATTTTTGTCAAAACGCAAAACAATTAAAAATAATAATATATTATTTTTATATTAATATAATAATATATTCGTATATATTTTAACCTAAAATTATTATCCATCTTATTTTTATCCATTTTATTCTTTATTTTTTTACATTGAAAAAAAAACTATGGAAGTCAATGGCTATCATCAACTTTCTGTTTACCAACATTCTTTAAAATATATTCATTTGCGTTTTCTTTTCTTGGGTGAACTCTCTCTTTAAATACACAAAATAATGGAACAATGAAATAATATTAATATTTTTAGGACATCGCATACTATGACATGTGTCTTTAGCACACTTTTACGTTATTGTACTGTACATGCATGCATGTGTGTGTGGTTGAAGTAAAGTGTGTGTATATGTGACACTCACTCTGCTCACATCGAGGTCCAGTGAACCCCGCCTCACACTGACAGCGTCCGGTCTGAGCGTCACACACTCCGTCACTGTTCCGACAGTCACACACACTCACACAGTCCAGACCCCAGCGGCCCGTGTCACAGGCTACAACACACACATTATCACACCATCAAAATAATGACATTTTATTTGCTTTTTAGAATTATATAATAATAAAAAACATGAAACTTACCCCTCCTGCAGTTGTGACCTGTCCAGCCGGGAGGACATGAGCAGCGTCCGGTTACAGGATCACAACGTCCTCCATTATCACACACACATCTGAGCTGACAGCCCACACCGAAGCGGCCCGCGGGACACACTAAACACACAGAGAGATTCAAAAACACCAGATACAGGAGAAAGCACAGAGATCCTGAGAGATTCACTCACTGTTCTGGCACAATCTCCCGATGAATCCAGGAGCGCACACACACGTGCCGTTACGCCGGTCACAACGGCCTCCGTTCTCACAAGACGGACACGTTTCCTGACATCCAACACCCCAATGGCCCTCCACACACTCTGATGCAGAAACATACTGTCATCATTATCATTTCACCCTTATATTATGTTCCGGGTCAATTTGACCAGGAACATGTTTTAGCTGTCGGAAATAATGGAGATCATGAAAATGTGTGACTTTCTCATTGAGGCTCATGAACATCCCTGCAAAGTGAGGTGTTGTGAAATTTGCATACTAAATTTCTATTAAGACTGTGATGTCAGCGACCCTCGAGTTTCATGGTTGAAGGGATCAGCACAGACACAACATTATTCAAAAATGCATGGATTTTGTCATGTCAGGGTATTAGCATATATGCATTTGGCAGATGCTTTTATCTAAATAAAATAACATTGCATTGATGCTGTACATTTATATCAGGTCACAATCCGAATCCGTGATCTTGGCATCACTAGCGCCATGCATTGCGCTTCAGGAAAGCAATATAAATATAGTATATTTAAATATTATTAAATTTAAATATTATTTAAATATGACCAATTTAAAAAAATAAAATACATATATAAAATATGTATGTGTGTATATATATATACAGTATATTGTAAAAAATCAATTAATGATCATATATTCTCATATGTAATCTGAACCTTTTGGTAATGTTTGAGAAGTTTTAATGTTAATTAATGTTTACTGTTTTTACCTGAATTTTGTGTGTGTGTGTGAGATTTTTGTATTGTACTGATCCAAACTAGGGTCAATTTGACCAGAAACATAATGATCGTACCCAGAATTTAACATTATACAAGGGTTAAATAATATCATGCAAACTTGCAGAATTTTCATAAAGGATCATTGTGTGTCTATGAGCCACCAATGCAGCTTGTGTTTTCAAAATACTGTAAATAGTGCATTAATATTTATCATAAGCTAAAGGTCTCGCTTACAGATGTAAAAACCATAGAAAAGAGTTTAGCTCAATATAAGCATGACATGTTGATGTCAGAATGACAATTTCACCTTTTTCACAACGTTTTCCAACCGTTCCAGCAGGACACATGCATTGGCCAGTGATCTTATCACATGATGCCCCTGAACAGTCACATGACTGATAGCAGCCAATCCCAAATCTTCCATCTACACAATCTATCACAGAAATGAAACACTAATCAATAAGCAATAAGTCTTGCATCACATTCAATTTCCAAATTCAGTTTTATTGCAGTGTATAAATTTAGCATCCTATGGCCTTAATTGGCATACAGTACAGACATATTATATACCTATAATTTGACTGAACATACCTTGGTCACATTTGTCTCCTCTCTTCCCAGCTGGACACTGCGGCTGACAGGCTCCAGTCACATGATCACAGGTCACTCCATCCGGACAGGAGCATTTCCTCTCGCAGCCGGAGCCAAAGAAGCCTGATTCACACTCTACAAGCAAAATCAATCAATATTGATCGTATTGTATCATATATTGCCATCTTTTTAAAACTTTTTTCAAAGCAATATAAAAAAACAATGCTAAAATGTGATGAGTCATTTTCTTTTCTTTTTAGATTTTTTCCATCTCTTTTCCTGGTATTTCTTTAACACATCTCAATGCAAATGAAAAATTGTATTATATATATTATTATATATATATATATATATTTTTTAGGATTGCATGTTTTCCGATTCAAAGCATTTCAATGCAAATTAAAATTTTAAAATAAAATGCTTTTTTAACATATCCATTCTCTTTTCATCCATTCTCTTTTCATTTATTTTCTTTCCATCATTTTTAGATTGTTTTTTCCATCATTTTTAGATTCCCTTGTATTTCTTGATAGAAAAAATAGAAAAGAACCACCGCTCATCCGTCAAAAAAAGTCGTGTAGAGAGGTGCTGCTACATTAAATCATGGAAAATTTTTCAAATACAGCAGCCGCACACTCAAACACTGTGCAAGATCAATTTATTAGCAAGCTTTCGGTCTTATGACCTTCTTCCTCGTAGAAGGTCGTACGACCGAAAGCTTGCTAATAAATTGATCTTGCACAGTGTTTGAGTGTGCGGCTGCTGTATTTTAACAATTTCCCTTGTATTTCTTAAAACTATTTCAATGCAAATTTAAAAAAATATATTTATTTATTGTTTTAGCAAATCCATTTTATTTTTTTCTATTTATTTATTTTAGCTTGCATGTTTTGCAATTATTATTATTATTATTTCCTTGTATTTCAAGGCAAAATAAATAATATATATATATATATATATTTTTTTTTTTTTTTTTTTTTTTTTAATTTGGGGGGGGGTGTATATTTTTCAATTCTTTTTCTTGTATTTCTTTTAAGCATTTCAATGCAATTTTTTAAGTACTTTTTTTAACTTTTAATTGCACATTTTCTAGTCATTTTCATGGTATTTCATAAAGCATTTCGATGTCAATTGTTCTATACAGTGCAATCTTGTATCAATACACTTTAGACGCTCGTCAGACGCACCGTCTTCACAGATCTCGCCCCGATAGCCAGGCTTGCAGGCGCAGGCACCATGACGACGGTTACACTCTACTGTGTTCTTCTGGACACACACACACTCTTCAGAACAGCCTGGACCAAACATCCACTTCGGACACGCTGCATGAACACGGAAGAAACAAAGAGCACACGTTTTATAAAGAAAGTCACACTCATCAGGTATGTGTTCGTGTTGAATTGAATGCGCATTTAAAGCACAGCACAGCATAAATGGAGTTGTGTAGTTAAAAGAGTAAACTCACATAGATGACAGAACCTTCCGTACAGTCCCGGGTCACACAGACATGCCCCATAAGTGCGATGACACCGTCCATTATTAGCACAGTTACACTTCTTATTACAGAACTTCCCATAGAGACCCTTAGGACAACCTGGATCGAGTGCATCAAATAAACTCTATAAACATGCCATGGTGCACACAATATTGAATATGTTATAAATGATTTGTAGTTGATGTGAACTGACCGTCCTGACACAGCTCTCCACTGACCCCTGGTGGACAGCGGCAGCTCCCCGTGACCGGATCACACACACCACCGTTCTTACACTTACAGCTCAACGAGCAATTCCTTCCGAACCAGCCCTCCGCACACGCTGGATAACACACACACAGGGAGAGAAAGGTCATGACCTCTGAAAGAAGTGCAGAACAGTGAAACAGTGAAATGTTTTTAATAAATGTCTCTGATCACTGGTTTATTGTGCATGATTCATCAGTCTTTTCATCATCTGATAAAAATTATTTATTCTCTGCCTGTGAAATTTGGCTTTTCTGTCAATGTAATCAAGCCCACATTAATTCATGCTGAATTGTCCATTTCTCTCAAATGTATTGAGTTTTCTTTCATCTTTAATGACATATTTATGATCTGCCTTGAGGAATATGAAAATGAAAGAAACAATCTTTTGAAAGGTCTATGGTTTAGCATCAATATACGATCTCTGTTTTATGATAGACATGTTTCATCACTTTTTGTCTCCAAAAGCATTAAATCCGAGATTTATTGATGTTTATACTATAAGACTGTTGAATGCTTGAGGAATGTTCTAAGGTGTGCAATTATTTTCAGGGAAACGCACCGCTGAAGTAGTTTCATATCACTTCATCACATGATTTCTGTTATTTCACAGGCAGAAAACAGCAAAAGAACCAAAACCCACAACAACACTGACCAAGCAAATAAATAGGTTAACAATAGGAAAAAAAGAACAAATTTTTTCTATATATGTTTTATTATGTATGAAAAGCACACACTCTCTCCTTTTCCCACTCAAACACACACATACAGTACACACACACACTCGCACATAACCGTGTTGTCAGCGCCGCTCTGAGGATTTTATAAGTTAAATAGTACAGAAACTTAAAAGCTACATGACATTTCTCACTAGTGAGGTAATAACAGTGCTGTTCTTGAAGCAGATCAACTTACAGTTTCGCTATTAGTAGAGAAGCTGATGCTGAACACTGTTGAGAGACGCACATACTCAGGTAATTCACACACACTAATCTCTCTCTCTCTAATACCTGCATTACTCTGCTATCAATGGCTCAAGCCTCTGTTTCTAGCTCTAAAATCACATTTTGGAATTAGGAACGGAGGCGTGGGATGAGAGATTAGTCCGACACACAAGAGTGTTTTGACAACAAAAACCCTGACAAATGTCTTTAAATACAATATCTGAACAATGTTAGAGGTGTGGTAACTCTAGTATACGCAGAATAATTGACTCATTACAACCTCGGGTGTGCATTATTTTCTAATAATTCAACTGCCCGTCGTCAATTATTCAATACATTATCCATTGTTTACGTCTAAAAGATTGTAATACATTTAGATGATCAGCCTTCCATCATCGTTCTTCAAGAAATTATGCAATAATAAAAATTGTAAAAATATTAAATAAATATTAAAATATTGCAATATTAAAAAAAGGCTTTTTCGGAGAAACTCACTCTCATTGCAAACGATCCCCGTCCATCCTTCAGGACAGTCACAGCCGTTTGTGTGTTTGTTACACACTCCTCTGTTAGCACAATCCTCACACGACAGACTGCAGTCGAAGCCGAACGAGCCGTTCAAGCAAACTGCAGACAGGAGGAAAAGATTCATGCATTAAAAAAGAGTTTTGCATTATGATATATGTAATCCTACAATATATAAAAGCACACTAATGGTACAGAACAGAATGACTAGGTTTTCGTACTGAATTTCTCAGTTAAAGTGTTCTCAGCGCGCAGTTCTCCCGTGTCGTCCTCATAGTCGTCGTATCGCTCCAGGATCTGATCATAGTCCTGAAGGATAGTGAGATGAGGTCGGGGTTTCTCCACACCACTGCTCAACGCCTCCACGGACTCCTCCAACACTGACACACACACACACACATTAATGCAAACATCCAGTTTAATTAGATTCTTTTAAATGCACTGTTAACATTACATCGCATAAACTATACTTAAATGGTCACAGTTTAGATTAGGGTCCGATTAACTACGACTTTTGCCTCAATAAACTCCTAATTACTGCTTATTTATAATTAGTCAATTAAATGTTTATGTGTAATAAATTCTATGTTGAATCAAAATATTTCTTTCTAAAGCTACTTTTTATAATGTCTATTCAATGCTTTTCTCACCTAACACAATAATGACTTTAAATGATCATTTCTAAGCCAAAATGTATGTGCGATTAATTTGTGATTAATTTTATAAATTAATTGGCACATCATGTAATTAATTAGAATAAAAATGTTAATCACTTAACAGGCTTAAATATAATATAATATAATATAATATAATATAATATAATATAATATAATATAATATAATATAATATAATATAATATAATATAATATAATATAGGTTCTGAGAAATATATCTATAAAATAATATATAAATAATCATAATATATAAATATAATAAAAAATATTAAAAATTCATAAAATCTATCCATCTTAAAATCACTTTTAAAACTAGAATGACTCTTTTTAAAGCATTTCTTCTTTAAAATCCTATTATCGGAGAGAATATTTCCCCTATTTGATGAATCTCTCTTATACGAGCGGGTTTCTGTGCATTAGGTTACTTCAATTAGCTCACAAATCGTTTATTGCTCTGCACTCGAAATATATTTTAAATAATGAAAAGAAACCCAGTTCGTGACAGACTGAAAACTCACGTATACAGGAGCGTCGGTCTTCATGGAGACGATACCCGCGTCTACAGAAACACTGGAAGGAGCCGGCGTTATTCTGACACATGTGATCACATCCTCCACGGGCAGCCAAACAATCATCTATATCTGTGATCACACCATTCAGTCCACATATTTCTGATATTTACACACTTTAAGCACTGTCGTGGATATTTGTAAGCTGAAATCACTGTAAATCTCTGTACTGTAAATGTTTGAGTGTCATATACCGTCACAGCTGCATCCATCAGCGTTCAGACGATATCCGGCTGTACAGTAACACTCATAACCTCCAGGATAATTTGTGCAGTCGTGCTCACAACACGAGCTGCCGTCTGCACACTCGTTTATATCTGACAGACAGAACACACACCTTTACCTTACAGGATTACCATGCTTGTGCAGTAAAACAGGGAATGGCCAGATGTGGTTTGCTGTACCGATGCAGGTTTTGTGGTCGTCGTCCAGATGATATCCTTGGTTACAGCGGCACACGGGTCCAGCGGTCGAATGTTCACAGTGATGAGAACAACCACCGTTATTATGATCACAGCTGTTTATGATCTCCATCTCAATACCTGAGAGACAAAAACAGACCCAAATTTAGACAGACATGTTTAAAAGCATGCTTAATTAATATTATATGCTAGTAAATAAATAAACTAGCACATATTATATATATGTTTTTGTTTTTTTTACTATCATATATACTAAATATATTATATAAATAAAAAAATTGCATATAAATACTGAGATAAATAAAAATATATAATAGGAATAATTATTTTTTATATGCCATATGCATTTCAGTTCCACTGTATTATAAATGTATAATGTAGTATATTTTGTTTTGTCTGTCCTATTACAAATTTACATATTTAGATGTACATCTACAATACATATAAAATATATATAATATATAGTTATATATAAAAATATATATATATAAATATATAGTTAGCTACAGGAACATTATATACTTCATACCCATTCTATTCTACTGTATTTTATATGTATTATATTATATTCTGTACTATTCTATCCTATTACATACATATATTTCATACCTATTCTCTATGCATTTTTGAGCCATTCTATTCTATTCTATTCTATTCTATTCATTAAAGAGCCAACGGCATCTGAAAGAGGCTACAGAGAGAATCAAGTGATTTGATGGCTTTTTCCTCATTTTTACCACATACGTGAGAGATTTTGTGTGTTGCAATTCTTTATAAGAAAGAATTACATAAAGAAATGAGAGAATGAGAAAAATAAAATGGTTGGATGGACCTGTTTTCTGACAGGCTCAGATCATACTCACGATAGCACTGCTTGCCATCCACACCCAGCTCATAGGCAGCGGGACAAACACACATAAAAGATCCTCTAGTGTTACGGCATCCATGAGCGCAGTCCGCCTGGCCCGTCTGGCACTCATCAATGTCTGATGCACAGAAAACACAGCGTAAACACAAGCACGATCACTGGAGCATGAAGACGTGAATGTGACCAATGCAACAGTAATGTAATATCATCTTTCTGTTCGTTTAAGCATGTGACACAAACTCTACAATCTACACTGAATATCAGTTACCTTCACAGGTCTTGGCATCTTCAGCCAGCTGATAACCTGGAAGACATTGACAGCGGGCCTGATCTCGATCCCTGAGGCACTCCTGAGAACAGCCACCGTTACGCTCTGCACACGGGTTCTCCACTGAAGACAGGAGCAGATCGTGTCATTACAGATATTACTATCCAGACCATTATTCGGCTGTTGGGTCTAAGTGAGTGAATCTCACAGAACCTGTCATATTTCACCCCGAAATCAAAAAAGACTAATTAAGGCAAGACACAATTAACTGATAGATTTAACTAATACTTAAAAAAAACTAATAACTGATTTAAGAATTGCACACATTTTTTGTATTAAAAGTTTTGTAAAAATATTATGTTTAAATATGCAAATGATGTATTATCTAATTAAATATGCATGCATTTTTGAAGCACAAAAATCTGAACACTGGATAAAGCCAAGTTAAAAATTCTTGTTTCATTTTGATGACCTACTGTATTAGAGATACAGGTTTTCACCGAGAGGATTTCCCTCCATATCCCTCCATAACTCCAAAAATACATTTTCACCAGGTTTTTTTTTAGGAATAAAATGTTGTGTAAAATAAGACGGATGTTACATGAACAAACCTCTCTGTAAAAGAAAAAGGAATAAAAGTGTAATGTTTGGTGTATGTAAGTACTGCTTAGTCAGTGTGGGAGAAAAAAAACATCATATTGAGAAAACGGCCTTTAAAGATATTTATGATCATTTAAATGACGCGATAAAATAAGCACTTTAAAGTGTATTTTGGATGTTTACATTCTACGAGTCTGAAACTACATATTATGAAAAGCCAAAAAGCCCCAAATCTCAAAATTGACCAGTGTTTTTTCTTGTAGTGTCTTGCCTTAAAAAATATATATTTGGCATAAATATAGAGTACATTTTTTTTTCTTCCATTGTGCCATTATTTTAAAGACAATTAAACACAATTCTCCTTGTTGTAGCCACAAGACAATGCAGAATATATATTATTTACATTGCATTTTAAATAAGTATTTATACATCATGGTAGTAGGACTTATTTGTTGTACTGCTTTCAAGTTATGCTGATTTAAATAAAGAACATGAAAGACTGATTTTAGTGAGAATATGAGAAGAAAATATGACTTTTAATTGTCATAAAAAATTATGATTCAATTTTTGAGGTGAAAGGTGACGTGTTTTGTGAGATAATTTATCATAAGTGTACATCCAGCTGCTCTGAATAACTCTCACACACTCAGTGTGTTTAACTTGTATCTGTCCTTCCAACAGCTGCAGTGAAACGCTCTGTCCACAGCCAACAATTACACTTTTACAGAAACAGAATAGCAGAAATTATTCTGCAATCATGATCCTTCATCAGAGCAAGACCCGTCTGTGTTCAACTTCAAATGACCTGAGAGACGGGTTGAGAACGAGACACAAAGACATGTCCGTGCTGAAGTCACCAGTTTGTGATATTATGTCATCCAGTGAATCAAAGGGCAACTTCATCCCAAACACCAAAATCATATTTTCACTAAATCTCCTTGAGCAGTTCTTGTGATTCTTTGGGAACTTCAAAGGATGACAGCGCTTGGCTTCAAATACATTTGAACAATAAAACATTGAAAAGATTGTTTTAAATGACCTGCACAGTTACACCTAGGGTTCATTCTCCGTCATTAAGACACTGATCAGTATTTTCAAGCATCTGGGAATATATATTTTTTAGATGGTGTTTAACAAAAGCTTCAACCTTACAGCAAACAGCTCCACTGTGACCTGTCAGTCAAGCTTAAGAGAGAAGACACATTCATTTCTAATCGCTTAAAACTATTAAAACAAACTCTTGTCATCATTTATATTGATATAAACCTTACTGTCTTCATGCAGAACGTCAAAAGGACAAAAAAGCCTGGCTCATAAAAGTATTCCATATGATTTTTGCGCATCTTTTGAAGATATATGATAACTTAGTTCTCTGCAAAATTTCTCACGCAAAGTTGTTTAAAGCACAAAAATCCATCCAATTCTATTAATGGGGTTTGGCATCAATGATGTTAAACTTGAAGCATTTTTTATGAGTAACAACTTTAATTTTGGTCATTAAAAGCAATAGCTTCCCAAACCTTGCAATAGTATTTTGTTACTACTTTTATGGTGTTTTTTGTCCATTTTGGAGCTTCACAACCCCTAGTCACTATCTTTTTGAAAACTTTCAATTCTACTTTTGAGTTCCACAGAAAAACAAAAACACATGGGTTTTGAACATGACAAATAAATGCGTTTTAAAGGAATGCACATCTTATTCTTTTGTTTGTAACGGGTACTATAATAACTATATAATTATATAATAACAAAATAGCATAGACTAAACACAAAATGGCATATTTTCGTGTCGCATTTGATTGTAACATATTCAGTCAGTCTTTGCTTTTCACTTTCGCTTAAATCCCACTGTCAACGAGAGCTGTGAAACTGTGATCGTAAATGTGTCTTAAATCTGCAATCATCATGGGAAAGTCCAGCATCAGTGTGTTCAGACTCACATTTGCAGTGTTTGCCGTCCTCATGGAGTCTGTGACCGGGTCGACAGCGGCACTGGAAACGACCCGCCGTCTGCTGGACGCAGAGATGCTCACAGCCACCGTTCCTAACACTGCAGGAGTGGACGGCTGAAAACACACACACACACAGGTGGAGACGCTTTGAGAAGACAGCACTGCGCTGATATTGTTCAACATGAAGATCAAACGAGTCATAATAAAGGAGACTCTTCGGAAAGTGTTTCGGTGTCCAGTCAGCATGACAAACGTCAAACAACATTAATGACTGAACCAACTAAAACATCAATGAAGGAACTCATTGAAAATCACTTTAAACTTAAGCACACATACAGCAGACAGATTTGTGCCAGAAAAACAATTTCATGCATAATCATATTCACTGCTTCCTTCCTCTGTCCTCTGATTATCTGTCTTTCATTCTCTCTTTCTTTCGCTTTGTGTCTTTAGAGGAGGACTACACTGTGAAATACATTATGTCAGTGTCAGGTAAATTAAAATGTTTTTCACACGGTAACATCTAAATTAACTGGTTTTATTAAAGTTAGTGAAATTATTTAAAGGAAATTTTCACAGAAAAATTAAAAAATCTGATGTCATTTACCCTCATGATGTTTATTTAAAATATTTCTACAATAGATAAACAGACAGACAATAGATATAATTGGATGGATGGATGGATGGATGGATGGACAAAATAGGCTTCATTTCCTTTAAGCCAAATATATATATTTGCCCTTTGATTTTGGGGTGAATTATGAAACTGGGCAGGTTTGGTTACAGTTGGTTTGACTGTGTGTGTGTGTGTGTGTGTGTGTGTGTGTGTGTGTGTGTGTGTGTGTGTGTGTGTGTGTGTGTGTGTGTGTGTGTGTGTGTGTGTGTGTGTGTGTGTGTGTGTGTGTGTGTGTGTGTGTGTGTGTGTGTGTGTGTTTTACCGATGCAGGTGCGTCCGTCCACATGCAGTCGAGATCCAGCGTTACACTGGCAGTGATACGAGCCCCTGGTGTTCACACACACATGCTGGCAGCCACCGTTATGCACCTGGCATTCGTCAACATCTGCCGGAAACACATAAACACACAATTCAATATTGTGTTATGAAACATTCATCAGATTCAGGTCAGTTCTGGTACCAGTACATCTTTAATCCACCTCGAATGTATCCTCACAATAGCAGTTTATCCAAATTCAAAACATAATCTGCTGGTCTGGGAAAAAAAAGTCTGACATCATGAATAAATAAATATCCAAACTCCTTTTCTATAAACTCAAACTGTGAGATTACAAACAAACAAAGAGAAGTGGCCATTTGGTTCATATGCTTGTCATGAAGATTTAGAACAAACTACAAAAAAGAGAAAACAAGTACATTCACGGTTCACTGAAATGTAGGTTCTCTAACAGTTTTGTGGCTTTGAAAGCTACGCTTCCCACAGAGATCAGAGCTAACAGAGTCACGGCCTGTTGAGAAACACACTGTTACTGTTCTGAGATCAGCTTTCAGACAGACACGCTTCACTGTCACAGCTACTAGTGTCCTTCCCATGAAGCTTACTCATCTGTGTAAACGCATTTAAGTTGCAAGGGAAATTGGTAATATGAGTGTGTGTGTGTGTGTGTGTGTGTGTGTGTGTGTGTGTGTGTGTGCGTGTGCGTGTGCGTGTGTGTGTGTGTGTGTGTGTGTGTATGTGTGTGTGTGTGTGTGTGTGTATTTTTTTCAATAAATCAGTTCAAAAGAAATAAAAGCATATTAAATCTTTAATGTCATATATGACAAAAATATTTAATTAGAAGCTGCGATTCATCACTGTGATTTAACTCAGTTATATACTGTAATTTTATTCATTGTATCTAATGCAAATTTATCTGTTGACATCCGAATTGTAAACTTACTATATTTACATACAAATATTTTTATATTCAATATAATGTATAGATATTTATAATAAAGCTACTCATAATTGAAAGTAGTTGTGTGTGTGTGTGTGTGTGTGTGTGTGTGTGTGTGTGTGTGTGTGTGTGTGTGTGTGTGTGTGTGTGTGTGTGTGTGTGTGTGTGTGTGTGTGTGTGTGTGTGTGTGTGTCTGTGTGTGCGTGCATGCGTGTGTGTGTGTGCGTGCATGCGTGTGTGTGTGTGTGTGTGTGTGTGTGTACGTATAGATTGTGTTTTGAGAAATTACAGTTTCTTTGAAGTTTCCCAACTCTGTAAGCCACAGCTCAGAACAGTTCTAGAAATAATTTTTATGCCACATTTTTTGCTGCTTGATTTACAGTAAAACAATATGAAATCCAAGCACAACCAGTCGACTTTTGTTGATTTGACCATAAAATCGATTTATCTGAGCATCAAGCCGAGTGCGGAACAGATTGGCAGGCGGTCCTCACGGTGTCCTCTCCTGCTAAGAGGAAAAATCCTAAAAATTCACAACGGTCTAGATCCATACGGTTCTACAGCGGGTCTCTTTAGCGTGTACACTGCTTTCTCTGCAAACAAAACCTGAGAGACGCCGCCAACACAAGCACCGCGGACTCCAAAAAGAACAAATGAGATTCGTGTTAGAGTGACCTTTGACCTCTAATAAACTAATGAGCAGCTTTGTGTTACCGTCACCTCATGACATCACTACAGGAGATGTTTTCATTGGCCAGTTTTCCATTAATAGCTGCAATCCCGTAATAGAAGCCAAATATTCAGTTTTATTTAGAAAGATTCATGTGTGAGTTTAATCCAAACCAGGGTTGGGCAAATCTTCACTAGTTGAAGTTTGACTAAAGAAGTTCTTTAAACCTGGTAACAATCTCTTGATATACTTCACCAGCTGAGCTCAATTTTGACTCTCATGGCACAATGGGATAGCTGGCACTAAACTCATCTGGTAATGGGAACCAGCCGGTTGTTCACCTACATAAAATCTTAATTACTGACTGAGACTGAGACGCCAGGAGGCCAAAATAATCACAGGCTTCCTGCAAAGCATGAATATGTTTTGTGCTGCAAATATATAAAAATGTGCTGCAAATATACAAAAAATAGGTCAAATAATAATTATATTTGCATTGTGACATTATTTTAAAGACAATTAAGCAGATTTTCTCATATTTATTTTGAGTGATTATTCATCAAGATGGTATTTGTCATACTGCCGTTAATCTGATTTGATTAAAACTGTATGACAGACAGATAAACTATATACATATTTTGAGCTTGATATAGAGCTGCACGATT
>NW_027509141.1:34542500-34625000 GCF_051911475.1 Siphateles boraxobius
CTCACCCTGACAGGTCCTGCCGTCCTCCTTGAGCTCTTGACCTGCGGGACACTTACAGTAGAAGCTGCCGATAGTGTTACAGCACAGAGCTTCACACCCGCCATTGGTCTCCTCACACTCGTTCACGTCTGACAGTGGGAGAGACCAAACACACATTACAGTCTGAAATACAGATGCGGATGCATTACAGATGTTTACGATTAGGAGACATTTGAACGCATTCATACAGACCAGTAATGAAACTTCACCTCTCTGCAATATGACAGGATTGTTTGTTAAATCAAGCATCAAATTGCAAAAAAAAAAAATTGCATGCTGTTTCCAGAAAATGTACAAATCTAGAATTATTTGTAATAATAGTATCAACCTTTTTATATAGGGACCGGATGCATAGAAGATTTACAAACTCACTGCATAGGTCATCTGAGGTCTCAACAAGCGCTTATTGCTGGAAATGTATTGCCAAACTAAAACATAATATCTTGTTTCCATGCAGTTTTCCATCTCAAAAACAACCTAACATAATCGGAATAAAAAGAGATTTTGTCCATAACAGTCTGCTGCCAATGAGTAAATCATGTGTGTAATTAAAGACACATTTAGCTGTTCTTCACTGTAACTGAATTTGACAATAATGTTTTTTTGATTGTTTAGTTGAAGCTACTGAAAACTGGACCACTGGTTGAGTTTTCATTGGAAAGTGCTCATGAGAAAGTTGTCCCTTTGGCCGCTTTTCAGTTTCCATATCTTTTAACTTAATGAGCATATTGATGCTTGTAATGTCAGAAGGTTTGATGCATTTTGGGTATGATAAAATACAAGTACTATACAAGTATTACAGACAAAGATTCTCCTTCAAAATGTGGTCCAAAAAAGTAGTAAGAGCAGAAAGTGCTTTCTCTCCATGTTTATCAAAACTGCTTCTTTTTCCAGTGGACACAAATCATCTGAATGAGATGGTGAGGGATGTTTCGGCATTTAATTGGCACAGTCACTGACCTCAAACCATGTAAGTTCATCAAAAAAGGGGAACAAAACTGCTGAAAAGTTGTGTCCTTCAACAGGCCAACCAGCCACACAGCGAGAGGTTTTACCATTCATTCAGGTTTCAGTGCAGATGTTTAACACACATCCAGCTCTCACACTCAAACACATGGAGATGTTTATGAGAAAATTGGTTTGTCGGTTTCCCAAAACATTATTTCAATAAAGCCCTCGTCACAACAAATTGGCCCCTGAAGAGCCGAGCGATGTGTGCAGGAGGAGGGAATTCAACATAATGAAGGAGTGAATTGAATTCCTGCCGGACGTGATCACACCTTTACACATGTACACAACACAACAGTAAAATCTGCTAAATATGTTATAGTTTGCTGTGCAAAGGTAGAAATGCAATGCTTTACAAGTACAATTCAAAATAGAAGTTAATGCATTATGGAAATAAAGACTGGGCTATGATCTACACCACACCTCTATGAAACCTCGTACCTCCAAAAACCCTACTTTTCAGGAAATGGGAAAAACACGGTATTTAAAAAATAATGTGTCATGGTCATGTTGACACTGTGGCTTATATGTGGTCATACATTTGATTAAATTTTACTGAAATCAAGCTAAATTTTGGTGAAATCCAGACATACATGTGACAGTTTGAGGATCCAATGGAGTTACTCGGTTTAGTCTTTTTTAAGAATACTTTTCATTTGTTAGATATTTGCGAAATCCACAGACAGACGTAAACGGTGACCAGTAGTAATGATTTACGAAAGAAAATTTTTTTTACCAAAAATGGAGATAAAATGTTTCCGGCCAACAGCCATGAAATACTTTATTTATCATGAGTTAACAATGAAAAATATTTTTACAAAAATTACATCCCTCACTATTAGAAATAAACTACTGAAAAAAATAGTATTGTAAGTTCAAAGTGTTAATTACTAAACTTAATGATTAGTAATGAGAACAAAACACATTATTGCATTTAAAAAAATAACTTTTTCTTTGCATTTTTTATCTTTTCTAACTTTCTTTATAAACCTGGCATTGTATATAAGTAATATTGTTAGCTCTATGATGAATTGCTTTTCTTCCTGTTTTGTGTCTTCAAATGCATAAAAATATATATAAAATATTTAAACAAAAACATATTTTGAAAAAGTTATTATTTTTATTATTATATTATTGTATTAATATAATTAAACACATTTTTAAAAATTAATATTAACTTAATTGATAACTTAATTTTAATGTAAAATTTAGAAATGAACAATAACCAATAAATACAGTAGAAGATTTGTTAATCGTTTATGTATTGTATTAACTAATGGCTAACTAACAACCAATAGTGTAAAGTGTTAAAGCTTCAGTGTTCAATCCTGCAAAACATAAATTATGTCCGATACTTTCCATTATTACAACCATGAGAATAAAATGAGTGACAGATCAGTAGTTCATAACGTCAACCTTCACATATATTCATCTACATCCAGACTGTAACATCAACAAGGAAACGGAGACGAACAACATTCCTTCACTGAGAGGTCATGACCCCTGCCACAGACCTGCAGGGAGACGGGTGTTACCGGCGGTGTGCAGGGGCAGTGAGGTCAGGGGTCAGGGGTCATATCCACATAATGAAGTCTGGCAAGTATTATGAGCACTGTGTAACATACACTGAAAATGAACTAATTAATCCCAAAAAACTGAAAACTTGCTCAAACTAAAGCACAAAAACAGCTAATTTAGAAACCATCACAGTATTCATCTCTGAATATTCACTTCATAATCATATGACCGATAACTTTTATATAAATCAACACCTCCTCCATGGCTAACACTACTGCTACTAATGTCCCCTTTTTCAGCAGTGTCCCCATTTTGTCCATTCATTTTTCCCATAGGAATATTTAAAAAGTTTTCCATTAAAGCATTATAAGCCATGAACCAAGCCAATCAGCTACGAGGAAAAACACAACACTACAAACTTTGATTTGAAGCAAAAAAGTTTTTGAAAATCAGACAGAAAGACCAAGCTACAAGACTGTGAACTTAACAGCTTTAATGAGGGAAAGAACTAAATGGAATCAAATTAAAAATGGAGAAATATAAAACTACCCATTTACAAATGTTGATTATATATATATATATATATATATATATATATATATATATATATATATATATATATATATATATATATATATATATATAAAATTTCAGTATTTTGAGAGCGTAGAGAAATTGACTCGATTACGTCATTCGCAGTGCTAAATGGGAGTGGGCGGAGCTATCGAGCTATTTTGGCACTTATTGCTGGTTTCGACTCTGATTGGTTTATTTTTCTGCACAGCATCATGGCTAATGTAGTTTTCACCAGGAATTCCACCATTAAACACAATCATTTTAAAACTAAGTTGAAATAATGCGGGCTGATGGATTCAACAGAAGCAAATACCATCGATTAACAACCTCGTAGCTCACAGTCGGTCTGTCTTTAAAGGATAACAAGTTGTCGCTCACAATCGATTTCGCTATGGGCAAAATGAATGGAGTTTTTCGGAAGCCGGCTGTTGCAAAGAGGTTAGCCAATCACAACAGACATCATTTACATATTAAATATACTTGCCTGCCTATTTCTGAGGCTCAGAGAGGGTGAAAATCCTCATGAAAAACTAAATCATGACAAGAAATATTGACTTGCATTACATTTTTAGTTACATCATTTATTTAAAATTAATTAAATTTAATTAAATGGAATTTTAACTGTAACTTTTCTCACATTCTGTATTTTCATTGCATTACATTTAAGTGTATTTCCATTTGTACTTTTCTCTGTTGTATTTCAAAAAGATTTTTTCCTTTCCATTTCCCCATTTTTTTTCAACTGTACAAGACATGATTTTATCTTAGAAATTAAATTTCATCCTTCCGTTCTTCTAGAGCATAACTTTCAGATGCAGTTTGTGCTGAGACAATGTGATGTTTAAATTTTGTTCTCGGTTTTGCACAATGTGAATTGTCTTGATAGAAAACTGGCAGGGATCTTGATGTTGTGGGTTCAATGATGTTGGCGGGTTCAGACACGAAAAGAACTGACATCACAAACACAGACCATAAACAAAGAGCCAGCTGATGTTGAAATTGATTTTCATCAAATTCTTACTCTTATCAATAATCTTTGTGTTTATATTTCATAGCTACAGACTGTAGTGAAGTGTGTTTTTAAGCAAAAAACACACTTGCATGGAAGCCAAGCTGAAAGAGTAAACAATGACAATTTTCATTTTAACTATATATACTGTATTTAAAAATGTGCAACCTCTGCAGGAAAATAATTCATACGGAATGTTTCTGGTTCTGTAAGTAATAAATCTATTATCCCAAACACACACAGACGTGCAAATATGCACACATAACACGCATAAAACATGATATATGTTTTACAGCCCATAACATCCAGTGCTTGAGAAAATCTGTTTAACCTCTGGTCGGTGCCTTTGCCATATGTTCAGATCTATGTGAATCTAACACACACAAACCACCTGTCAGAACCACTAAATCTATGCCAAAAGTACAGCATTTCTTTTATACTCGTGTTTTTAAACATGCTTATGCACTGTTTCTGAAGAACGAACATCAAAATTAAAACTATGCAACAGGAAAAACGCATTTATTGTTGACATTGCATCAGACCACCAGCAATCGTTCAGAGCCTTTTATGGGTCAAACTGTGTGACTCTCTGAGAGATTTGTGTGTTTGCATTCCAGATGTGCATTGTGTGACTTCCGCTCATTGAGTCTGTAGTGTGTTTCTGTGTAGACAGGGGTCCGTAGCGTAGATTGGCACAGCTGGTGGATCCTACGGGTCACACGGAGCCAAAGAAAACCATCCGGATAGCATCATAGGGTCACCAACAGCACAAAGATACAGCCGTCCAGCACATAAATACACTCATCAGGGAAGGCATGAAGCTTCTGGCTCAAAATCATCTGGAATTAAAGGACGGTCTTCCCTTTTTTTATGCATTTACAGATAATTAACAATGATTCAGCAATAAAAAGCTCTGCATAGCACAAACAGCGGGAGTTCTTCTCTATATCAGTGTCAGTGTTTCTGAACTCCCTGAAACGCCTCCATTGCAGTCTTGAGTTTTCTTCCGGGAACAAACGTGTCACCATATTACTCATTTAAATAATTAATACGCAGAATAAAGGGGCGGGGCCTGGTTGAGTTAGTCAGTAGTGTGTTAAACTGGTGGTTATGGTAAGGGGCGGGACATTTCCCAAACACACTCGAAGCGCTTGACCAATAACAACACACTGCTCCAGCCGACCAATCAGAGCACAGTGTGCTTTCCAGAAGGAGGGGCTTCATAGAGACGGGAACTAAACTGAGTGTTACAGACTGGGAAGAGAGGAGCCGCAACAATGGGGAATATGAGGAAAATAATGTTTTTTATGAACATTCAAGCATGAAAAACTGTTCTATAGAGCCCAAAAACAAAATCAAGACTTTGTAAAATGACATACTATGGTATCTTTAAATTGATCAAAAAGGCTTTTAAGACTTTCAAAGGCATTTATAATGTTACAAATGATTTCTATTTCATATTTAAACTTCTATTCATCAAAGAATCCTGGGAAAAATATTTTTTACAGCTATTTTAGCTATTACACTTTTTTATTTGAAGTTTTTAATTTTTATTTTAAATTGTAATAATATCTCATAATAGTATTGTTTTTACTGTATTTTATAAGTTCCTTTAAAGTAACACCAACTGTAATTCCAATCACTTAGTAAAGTAATTCACAAAAACAAAACAAAAAAAAATGTCAAATCATTCATGCCTGGAGCACAATCAGACTAGAAAAAAATATATGTTTAAGTTTAAAACTTACTGCAGGGATTTTGTTCAAATATTCTAACCCCGAATATGAGAAACAGCAAGACTGATATTCACCATCATAAAGACTAGTGTTCTGTGTCTGTGCAAAAAACAAATCTCAGCAATACAGAGCTCTGCAGTCCTGATTTATTTCTCACAATGACAAACTGATGAACAAACAAAAGGTAAGAAGAAAAATCAGGTGCGTCATCCATCATCATTGACACTGTAGAGAACACACACTGCCCCCTGCTGTCTACATAGTGCACTTAAAAGAAGCCTGCAGACAAAGAGG
This sequence comes from Siphateles boraxobius, assembly GCF_051911475.1. Lineage (NCBI taxonomy): Eukaryota > Metazoa > Chordata > Actinopteri > Cypriniformes > Leuciscidae > Siphateles > Siphateles boraxobius. The sequence goes on from NW_027509141.1 coordinate 34,548,681, forward strand.
GCCACAGTACAAGACTTATGATATACTGCAGCCACACATAATCTATAACAACTGCCACTGTCATAACCAATCTCTCTAAACATAACAATCTACCACATCTGCTCACATGCATCAATAAGTGGGAGGCTCACTTATCTAATGTCCATTTAAAGATGGATCTCTTTAGACAAAGAATGTCAAAATTGTATAAACACTTCATGTAACTGAACCGTACAGTCCAAAAGCACATTTTAAAACCATGCAAAGAATTTATAAAATGACTTATGGGACGGTATACAGCTGTTTTCTTCAAGTGTAGAGCAGATTGCAAAGATGACCCTCTCTAACACCAATGCATTCAAAATAACACGCAAATAAACCCGTCAGAGTTCCCCGTGCATGCATTACTTTGATTCATCTCCTTCTGATAACAACAACAGAACATATTAATGACATGCAGATATCAAAGCATAACTTACCAACTAATAACAGATCTGTGCAGACGGCCTCCAGCGCCGACCGCACGTTTATTTAAAGCAGAATGAATAAACTACAGCATCTCTGTTCTCTCGACCAAATAAAACTCCTGCTGTGAATCTGTATCAGAGACTTTTACAGCTAATCATTTGTGTTTATCCTCAAACATCTGCAGCTGCTCTGCTGAGACTTAAATAAATGAACGTGGCTGTGTAAATGAATCTATAGTTGATAGTGTCATTTGATTTGTGGTACAAGCACATGGAATCTGGTAAACTTGCAAAGCCTTGGCCAAGTATTCGTGTCTGTGTACTTGTATAAAAGATATTTCTGGTCTTAATGTGACCACATCTGTACACAGACTCGCGCGCACGCACACACACACACACACACACACACACACACACACACACACACACACACACACACACACACACACACACACACACACACACACACACACACACACACACACACACACACACACACACACACACACACACACACACACACACACACACACACACACACACACACACACGCACGACTAACATCTGACAGGCAGCCTTGGATGTAGAACCAACAATTATCTACTTTATGATGTTTTAATTAAAAGCTTTTTTCAGCAGTTCTGGGGCTGTGGGGTGAAATGAAATGTTACTAGAGAAAGGAAACATAATAAAAAAAAATTAATGAATGAATAGAAAAATATATAGAAACAAATAAATGAATAAATTAATTAATTAATTAGAATAAAATTAAAATTAAAATAAAAATTAAAATAATAAAAATAATAATTAATTGATTAATGAATTAATATGAATGAATTAATAAAAAACGATAACAAATAGAAAAATACATTAATTAATTAAATTAAATTAATTGTTTTTTTTATTAAATTAATTAAATTAATTAAATGAAATGTTAAATTTAATTAATTAAATTAATTAAATTAATTAAATTAAATGAATTGTTTTTTTATTAAATTAATTAAATTAATTAAATGAAATGTTACTAGAGAAAGGAAACATAATAAAAAAAACATTATAAAAAAAATTAATGAATGAATAGAAAAATATATAGAAACAAATAAATGAATAAATTAATTAATTAATTAGAATAAAAAAATTATTAAAAAAATTAAAATAATAAAAATAATAATTAATTGATTAATGAATTAATATGAATGAATTAATAAAAAACGATAACAAATAGAAAAATACATTAATTAATTAAATAATAAATCAATTAATAAATGAATAAGAATACATTTATAAACTAATAAATTATTAAATAAATAAATTAAACAAATACAAATAAATAAATAAATAAACAAATAAATAAACAAATAAACAAATAAAGACAGCAATGAGATTACATGGAGAGCAAAAAACAACCTTAGCTTACATCTTATGCTTCTCAGATGTTTCTCCTGAGAAAAAGACCCCAGTAATCTCACATGTGTCTCCTGTACAGTTTCAGAAGAAATCTCAATAATGTCTCAAACTGTGCTCAGATTTGCCAAGATACCAATATCTGTAAACATGATCTCAAACATTTCTCATCAAAATGCTTCCATAAGCAAGTTTTCTGAGCTGCTCTCCACATTCATTTTCTAACTGTAAAGTCTTACTGTATGTCAGCAATCATCTCATTTTTGTCAATTTCGTTTGGCAGACAAAGACTCCAGTGCAATATTTAATTCCTATTTTAAATATTTACCATCATGTACTTAGCAAAAGAAACTTGAGTATGTCATCTATCCATACAAAGAATGATGGATTATACAAATACTATCTCGGAGCGATTATTTTATAAACTCTCAAAATCACTAAACCTTTCCAGAGAATTTTTTGCTAGACAAAAACCATTCAAATTCCTCGCATATCAGTCTTTGAAACAGCTGTGTTTTGTTTTTACACAATTCTTCTTCCCAAGGTGTGTGTTGACAAGACACGTTCAACTGTGAGTTTTTCTGAAAACTCTGAACAGACACTTTGAGGACAGACAGAATTCGACACAAAAAGTCCTGTTCAGATTATTTCCAGCCTTTTGGAGCAACTATAAGTCAAGTCACATTTATTTATAGCGCTTCTTACAATACAGACTGTTTAAAAGCAGCTTTACAGAGATAACAAGAAAATAATGCACAAAAGTTTGTTTCCAGAAAAAAATCGTCACAGTCCAGCTTAAGTAAGTTCAGTGATGTTTCATTATTGTTTTAAAAAAAGTTATTAATTTAGTTCATGTATATATAACCGCTCTGGAGTAAACCGTGATGTCATCGTCCAGCTCAGTTCAGTTCTTGTATAATAGTGTCAATGCAGGCAGATCAATATTATTGTTGAATATTAAATCAAATGTTAAATTTAATGTCCCCAACTAAACAAGCCAAGCTAATGGCAACAAAGGTGTTTAGACCTCTGAAAGTTTTCAACATGATGTTTCAGGGGTCTAAACACCCTTTATAGCGGCTCAAAAGTGTCCAAAACGCTGTAAATAATCAGAAAATGACTTTTTAAGAAGTCCAAACACCCTTTATAGAGGCTCAAACGCACTCTGAGCACATCTATGGAAATGTTCCTTTGGTTAAGGAATCTTATGACACTCAGAATTTGTGTCAGTTCTGTTAATGATGCTTTGACATTTTTCAAACTTAATTAGACGACCTCCTGGCCCTGTCAACCCGGTGGATCAGGCTTTGTGCATTGATGTGTGTGTGTTTGTGTGAAACGTGTGGTCAAATCAGCACTGATTGTACACACACTTGTGCGAGAGAGTGAATTTCCCGCCAGCCGCGTCTCAGTTGGATGCCCAGCGCATTCGTGAGAGACTTAACAGAGGATGGTTTGAAAAGACTGAGCTCAACCAGACACATCCCTGTTCTTCTTGCTCGGGGTCTCTAATGGTCTCTGGCTGGGTTGATGTCTTTTCAAAGCAGCTCAAAAAAAAACGTTGACATCCAGACAAAAGATTTGTTTTCGTTTGCTCTCAATCCCGTCTGGTTTACAAAGCTCCAGAATATGTTTCCCAAACCCCGCCGGGCTGATCTTTAACCTGCGCTGTGCTCTGCATCTGAGGGATACCTGTTCAGGCCTGCCGGACTCGGGAATGTTGTGTTGGAGCCCGCAGGGATACCAGGAATGTCCAAATTACTGCCTAATTTCTGCATGAGCTACTCGGTGTACGTGGATCAGGCGAGTTAAATATGACCAGGGAATGTGCAAAGTGACTCGCTGTTTACTTTGCTATAGAATATATATCAGGGCTGTCGATTTAATGAATTAGTTATGGGAAAAAATAAAGTGCTATAATTATTAAAGCGTGTAACGCAGCCGCCTCGCCCAAGACCTAATCATGTCATCTACATTTCATATTGTTGATGAACATGAAGAATATAGAATGCAGTTAGAATTACACTGAAATTCAAGATATCAGGGGGGAAAATCTCATATTTTTATCATGATATAGTTAAGCGACATCACACGAGTGCTGTTTTTGTGATGTTGTAAAAGTGATATTGATTTATACAACAGCTCAATAAATAAGAATTTTTCTTAGTGGTATTTATCGCCAGTTTATCAGGAAGTGACGATTTTGTTCTCTTCGAATAAACAGTGCTTTATTCGCAAATGTAATTGGCAAATGTCACATAAGTGAAATTCGCAACTTTGGATGTAAACATAGCTAATGGCTTTGACTGGACTCGGGAGAGTAATGCAGGTGCAGATCAAGGTCATCGCAGGAGTGTGTGTGTAAGAAGTGCTGTGATCACATCTCAACCTGTCAGAGTTTCCTCTAGGCTACAGTCTTCACGACACACAGTCTGCTGATACACTCAAACATCACATGTCATGTCTCACGGAGAATATAAACTGTGATCAGATATTAAACATGTTACCTTCCTACTGCATATACTTATATTAAACATATTAACTGCATATACTTATATTAAACATATTAACTGTATATACTGATATTAAACATATTAACTGCATATACTGCATATTAAACATATTAACTGCATATACTGATATTAAACATATTAACTGCATATACTGCATATTAAACATATTAATTGCATATACTGCATATTAAACATTAATTGCATATACTGCATATTAAACATATTAATTGCATATACTGATATTAAACATATTAACTGCATATACTGCATATTAAACATATTAATTGCATATACTGCATATTAAACATTAATTGCATATACTGCATATTAAACATATTAATTGCATATACTGATATTAAACATATTAACTGCATATACTGCATATTAAACATATTAATTGCATATACTGATATTAAACATATTAATTGCATATGCTGATATTAAACACATTAACTGCATATACTGATATTAAACATATTAACTGCATATACTGATATTAAACATATTAACTGCATATACTGATATTAAACATATTAATTGCATATACTGCATATTAAACACATTAACTGCATATACTGCACATTAAACATATTAACTGCATATACTGATATTAAACATATTAATTGCATATACTGCATATTAACTGCATATACTGCATATTAAACATATTAACTGCATATACTGATATTAAACATATTAATTGCATATACTGCATATTAAACATATTAACTGCATATACTGATATTAAACATATTAACTGCATATACTGATATTAAACATATTAATTGCATATACTGATATTAAACATATTAACTGCATATACTGATATTAAACATATTAATTGCATATACTGCATATTAAACATATTAACTGCATATACTGATATTAAACATATTAATTGCATATACTGCATATTAAACATATTAACTGCATATACTGATATAAAACATATTAACTGCATATACTGATATTAAACATATTAACTGCATATACTGATATTAAACATATTAATTGCATATACTGCATATTAAACATATTAACTGCATGTACTGATATTAAACATATTAACTGCATATACTGATATTAAACATATTAACTGCATATACTGCATATTAAACATATTAACTGCATATACTGCATATTAAACATATTAACTGCATATACTGATATTAAACATATTAACTGCATATACTGATATTAAACATATTAACTGCATATACTGCATATTAAACATATTAACTGCATATACTGCATATTAAACATATTAACTGCATATACTGCATATTAAACATATTAACTGCATATACTGATATTAAACATATTAACTGCATATACTGCATATTAAACATATTAACTGCATATACTGCATATTAAACACATTAACTGCATATACTGATATTAAACATATTAACTGCATATACTGCATATTAAACATATTAACTGCATATACTGCATATTAAACATATTAACTGCATATACTGATATTAAACATATTAACTGCATATACTGCATATTAAACATATTAACTGCATATACTGCATATTAAACATATTAACTGCATGTACTGATATTAAACACATTAACTGCATATACTGCATATTAAACATATTAACTGCATATACTGATATTAAACATATTAACTGCATATACTGATATTAAACATATTAACTGCATATACTGCATATTAAACATATTAACTGCATATACTGCATATTAAACATATTAACTGCATATACTGCATATTAAACATATTAACTGCATGTACTGATATTAAACACATTAATTGCATATACTGATATTAAACATATTAACTGCATATACTGATATTAAACACATTAACTGCATATACTGCATATTAAACATATTAACTGCATATACTTATATTAAACATATTAACTGCATATACTGCATATTAAACATATTAACTGCATATACTGCATATTAAACATATTAACTGCATATACTGCATATTAAACATATTAACTGCATGTACTGATATTAAACACATTAACTGCATATACTTATATTAAACATATTAACTGCATGTACTGATATTAAACATATTAACTGCATATACTGATATTAAACATATTAACTACATATTAAACATATCAACTGCATATACTGATATTAAACATATTAACTGCATATACTGATATTAAACATATTAAATGCAAATACTTAAAGTTAACGAAATCAAAATGGACTCTAAGTAGTCTTATTGTGAGTGATTTATCAGTGCATATTATTATTTACCCCACACAAAAATGGCATCTACACACGTTCACCAAAAAGCCATCACTATTTAGGCATTAATTACAAAAATAATTCTTCAACTAAAGGAAATGTCAACTTTTCATAATCCAGTCAATTCCTGATGCATAAAACCAAACCCCATGCTACTTTTTTTCCTTATTTCCTCACTTTATAACATCCCATTAAAAAGGTAACATGGGTAACATGAATGCCATTTTGTGTTTAAACTGAGAAAGTACACTCAAAATAAGATTCCTAAGGCATAAATATTGTTTTGGTGTCCTGCATCACAGACTGAAAGCTCTCTAGTAAAGACAGCTGGATCTCACACTAATCGTGCTTCTCAAACGTCTGTCAACTTCAGGTCTTCATGCACTAGATGTCAGGGACCCAGAGTGACCATGATGAAGCTTTCATCAGATCCAACGCAGTTCTGGAATTTCAGCTCAATATGGAAAGATTAAGGAATCAAACTCCAGTACGAGAAACACACAAACACGATTAAGAAAACTCATTCTGACTGAAGGTTTTCAGCACCAGGAAACTTTAAAGACCCAGGCTATATATTCTATCCTGGCAGCAAAATAAGGAAACAAACAGGAAGAAGCCAGACAGGAAACAGGGATTGTGGGATTATCCAGAGGCAGGTTTACAGTGGCAGTAATGAGAGAGTCACACTGGCCTCTCTGATACCAGTCCTGAGTTATTTTAAAGGGGTCCTATTATGCTTTGATTCATTTTCAGCTTTCTTTAGTGTGTAATGCTGCATTTTGAGTTTGAAAAAGCTCTGCAAAGTTACAAAGCACAAAGTCCCTCCAGCAGAAGTTATTCTCTATATCAGTGTCAGTGTTTCTCCATAGTCTTGAGTTTTCTTCCAGGAACAAACACGTCACAATATTCCTCATTTAAATGATTAATACGCAGAATAAAGGGGCGGGGCCTTGTTGAGTTAGTCAGTAGTGTGTTAAACTGGTGGTTATGGTAAGGGGCGGGACATTTCCCAAACACACTCGAAGCGCTCGATCAATCACAACACACTGCTCCAGCCGACCAAGTAGAGTCTACTTTAGAGCACAGTGTGCTTTTCAGAAGGAGGGGCTTCATAGAGACAGGAACTAAACTGAGTGTTACTGACAGACTGGGAAAAGAGGAGCCGCAACAATGGAGATTATGGGGAAAATAATATTGTGGCGAACAGGACGGCCGAGGGACATGAGAGAATGATGCGAGGCCGGTGGTGCGATTGCTAATGAGCAACACCTGTGAAGCACACCGGTCTCGCATCTCTGACGGAGGAGCGGAAGCATAAAGGAGGAGTGACGACGTTGATGATCGAGAGAGGAACAGGCCTGTGTTTTAGTTTTTGAATTTGTGTTTTATTTTAGCCAGCAGTTGTCCGCGAGGGGCTGCTGGCAGTTCTTTATGTTTATTTTCGGTAGCCAGCAGTCGTCCGCGAGGGGCTGCTGGCGGTATTTTGGTTTGTTTGTTTTATTTTAAATAAAGTTTATTTGATTGTTCAGCAGTTCCCGCCTCCTTCTTCCCTGAAAATTGCAACAAATATGTTTTTGAATATTCAAACATATATACCCATTCTTGATGGCTCAAAAACTTAATAAAGACTTTGAAAAGTGGCATAATAGGTCGTCTTTAATGTTTTTTTCTTTAAAAGACCAAAGCTGCTTACCTAGGTTAAGGAAACACAACCAGAAAGAAGAAAAGACAAAGTGTCAGATGAAATGATGGGGACAAATTATTGAACCAGAAAACAGACAGAATGTATATATAAAAGGTTATTACCCTTATTTCAGGCCAAAATCAGAAAATTTAAATAAGATGTTACAGTATGTACGTTAGATTACGAAAATCAGGCCTTTTCAGGGGGTTTTCATTACATTATTTTAATGACAATTTATTTATTTTCCCATTTTTCATTATTACAATTACAATTCTTCTTAATAGTAATTCTTAATACATGATCATTGTAATAGAACAATGAAACTATCAAAAAAAATGCAAGATTATTTGCATTATCAGAATTCAATAAAAATGTTATTAATTGTCTTGAAACATTTCAAGGCAAGGAAAAATATAATTTACTTGTCCCATCTATATTTAGATTTTAGGTTGAAATAAGAACTAAACTTGACAGGTTTCATGAGATTGACCCTTAAAGTGACCCAAAAATAAAAACGTAAAAAAGTTAAAGTGACATAATTATCACAGTTTTTCAGTTTAAGAATGAGAAAGATATTTTTTTAAAAAGTGGAAGAGGGAAACTTATAATGACAGACTGTGAGAAACTGCAGGCGTATCAGTGCGATCTATTCCCGCTCTCCTCTATTGTCCTGCTGTGGCCGTTTCACCCGTGGAGAATTTTCCAGGTCATGGAACGCTGCACACTAAACAGACTTTTTAATAACGGATAATTCCTTGCAACACACAATGTGGCAAATGCGACGGGAATATCAATGAGTCAGTCAGTCTGCTTAATGGTGGATTTTCCATTGGAATTATGCAGTGTGACATAATTACATTACATGTGCTGAAAAGGACTCAGGGAAGCGTTCAAATGTTCCCAGATCTCCGGAAAAGGCAGCTCAAACAGATGTGCAATGACTGGAAAAACTGGAAAAAAGGATAAAACATGTGACCGCGAGTGGCAGACGAACGTCTCTGACGAACTGTCAACTTGACGTCAAATTTCAGGCAATGTTGTTTTTTAACCAGCACGATGAATCTACTCTGCCAACTATGTTTGAGTGATATTTCACAGATCCATCGGCCGAATTACACACCAATCCTGATGAAATAGAGCATTTGCAATGTTAAACACATGTTTTACAGATAGGAGAGTGTCGTGACCATGGAGAAACTGTAGCTCATTTATCGTAAAGCCGTGTGGATGAGTTACTACTACAACTACAGGCCTGGTAACATGGATCAGGTCAAGCTGAGTTTTAGCAGTTATGTTCAGTAAACTAGAGCACAACCAAAACCAAAACCATTTAAAATGCATTTGAATCATGAAATTGTTTCACAGGTTTAAACAGAAGTTTTAAAGATTTAAACAGAAGTTGTGACGCGTGTAAACTTCTAGTTTTCATTCAGTCTTTAAAAACCTTTACATTATTGTGGCGTAAAAAGTCCTGCGGCCACAACTTCACCGTCGTGTTTTACATTCCATAAACCAGGAGGAGCCTGAGGACATTTTTATCTGGAGAAAAAGCACAAAGGTGACTGCCCTTGAGATAATGGCCCAATAAACGAACTTAAATAAAGCTCAGCACACAGGATGTGAAAGGAGAAATTAGCTGAGCAATTCACTTGGATTATAGATATAATTTATGTCCACTTTAATAGCCTTAAGACGGGCTGATTAATGAAGCATGCAAAGCAACGGCAGTGAACCGTAAAGTTGAGTCGGGTCAGAAAGGCAAAACTTGCTCATTCCTACAGAATATCAGTACGGTGTACTGGAGAGTAACAAACTAAAACTACTAACTTACAGTAACTACAGAGTTCTACTATGTGGCACTGTTCTTTTTACCCAAATATGTTTTGTTAAAGTAACACACATATATTTCTTTTACCACCAAAACACTATTGTATTGCGTTTAATTAACTTAACCTGTATAATTTTCCACTTTACTTAATGATCAATCGTTAAACTAATGTAAAGGGTTTAATTTCGCGATAAAAAAAAAACCTGGATGTGACAATTTCCAATGTATTAGATGAAGATGGAGTGTGAAGAAAGTAGCAAGGTGCATGTCCTCAGAGAATATATAAAGTTAATCTAAAAGGCTAAGTCTTTAATTTATGTGAGTATTTCAGAAAATTTGTTCTGGAATGCTTTAAATATAGTTCAATGAAAAAAAAATGTGTCTGCTTGTTCAAATTGCTTCAAATGAGCTTAAGCAACACAATTGCTGTACATTTTGTCCAAACTTAATTTGATTGTGTTCAATCTGTATGTTAAATATGTTAAATTAAAAGTTTACTTAATCCGTTTGTGTTGGATTACATGAATGATTTGTGTTGCATTAACTGAAACTGGGCGGTGCTTGTTAGTTCCCAGAATGCTTTGCATATAGCTGAATTAAGACAGAATAAATGTTGAAATGAAGTGTTATTTTATGTGTTTTTTAGAAAATGAGGAAACGGGAAGACTTTAGTGTGTAATTGTGTGTAATGTTCAATTACATTGCAATTATTAGAAAAAATTAAATTACAGTGGGTTACCATTGTGGAGAAGAGTATGTGGTGGCTAATTCATACAATTATGTGTCTTAGGATGTGGACTGATTCAAATAGGTTTACTCTTGTTGCTGAAAGAGCATATAAATCTTAGCATTTAGTATGTTAATAAGTGCTATTATTAACTAATAGATAACTATAGTCTATTAATTCATTAGAGAAATCATGTAAATCCTACATACATTTATTTTTCAGCGCAGTTTTAAATAAACTAAAGCATGTTCACTAAACTTAACCAGTTTAAGTTACAGGGAAGCAATTCCATTGATTTGTTTGGACTCATTCAGTTGAGTTGTCACAACACAAGGAGCTTTCATAGATTCAAAAAATGTCATTAACATTAATACAAAATAATTTACTTATGTGAAACCACTGTCCATAATTGAATTAAGTTAGTTTAAAGAGTGTTTTTTTGAGTGCATATAGCTTTGGGAAGTCCAGTTCATTTGTGTGATTCAGTTCATTCGGATGGTGCAAATCAACTGATTTAAAATGGAGTCGATAGGCTTCATTCATGAAACATTAGCAGAATAAATTGGTGTAAAGGATTTGTTGCACGCAATTAAATGTCGTTATTTATTTAATAACAGAATTTACCCCAAAAATAATTCTGCTCATGATACATGTTTTACAGATTCTCACTCAAATATGTGAGGAATAATTCAAATACTCACTGATTTCAAATTATTTAGCAACTTAAAGTTATAATTGGCTGTATACAGACAAACACAATAATATAGTTTAAAGTTTCATTTTTGTGAGGAAAGTTTTACCAGTGTAACACAATTTAATTTCAAATTTAAAAATCACTGTACGATTAAAATTATTTTTTTAAATCCATGAATCAGTGTTATTTTATTATAATTGAGATATATTCGTTTTTATTAATATTTTATATTGGTTTTATTTTTATATTTTCATTGTAATTTTCAAAGTTTTTAGGTCTATATTTTTTATTTAAAATCAGTTGTCCTTTTAGTTATTTTTATTACATTAAGTTAAATGAAAATGAGAAATGTTGCTTTGGCAACTAGCTGAATAAACTATAATTTTTTTTTCAATTTCATTTACTTTAAGTCTCTTTACAGTTTTAGTTTTAGTTGACTACAATAACCCTGCCATGCACAAAATAAATAAAAATGAAAAACATGGAACAAACAAAAAGACGATTCCTTCATGTTTTCAGCATCATGACGATATATATACACCGTCTAAATTATTCATAAACTTTTGCCTCTGTAAAGATAACTCAGATAACTGACTGACTCCTTTAACTCTATCAACTCTATTCTTTAAAGGTTTAGCTTCATTTCCACAAACAAGCTGTCGTCACCGTTGCATTCCGAGAAACTGCTTTAGAATAGTTATCATTCCTGCATATTTTCTTGTCTGTACTCTGTTAAACTCTTGATAAAACCCTTTTCCACTGAGTCCCTGGGGTTTCCTTGTCTAATCCGGTCAATCCCGTCTCCATAAGCAAGTAGCTCGTTTCTTCTTACAACAGCCAAAGTTTGGATTCCATCAGGAAACACAAGCCAATAGAGGACGTAACTTAAGAGAAGCCTTCTCTGATCAGAACTAAAAACTGAGATATGAGTCAAATGTACTATTAAGGAGATTAGAAAATGACCAACTCATAAATTCCATAAACTGAGGAAAATCTCATTTATTTTTGTCTAAAAACTGATCTAATTAACTTTTAGTTATTTCTTTTCAAGCCCAAAATGACCTCAGTGTTGCAGATTCAACATCCAGACATGTGTCATGAAATAAACACATAACACATAAAAACACAGTTTTATATTTCCCTGTTTTTCATGTCTGTAAACTTTTGCAATTTATCCGCACTAATCTAAGATTCTGTTCCAAAACTGTTTCAGTCACAAATCCAGCTGACATGTCACCTCAAAGTTAACAACCGTTTCCAACTCGGATAATAATCAGCAGATCATCATATTAGAATGATTTCTGAAGGATCATGTGACACTGAAGACTGGAGTAAACATTCAGCTTTGCATCACAGGAATAAATTACATTGAAAATATATGCAGAACAGAAAACTGTTCTTTTAAATTATAATAATATTTCACAATATTACAGTATTTTTTAATCAAATAAATGCAGCCTTGTTGAACATAAAAGAGAGTTTAAAAATCTTACCAACCCCAAACTTTTAGTATATATACAACATTTCCCTCAGATTCATCTGGCTCTTTTTACCCACAGTGAATTCTGAGATTGCCTTATTCAAGAAGGAAACGGCCTGAAAATCTGAAAACGAGGTCTCTATAGGAGCTCATAGGACTCAAGGTTAGCTCAAGCAAAGTAAGACTGTGTCCAGCAGAAGTTGAAAGTGCACTGACAGGTCTGTATTAATAGCTCAAGGTCACAGTTGTCAGATGTCCATTTGATGACCTGCATGACCTGCTGTAAAACTGAGCCTCCTGCAACAGCTCTAGATCCCCCCCCCCCCCCCCCCTTTAGCATCAACTATACGAGTTCAACATGCGACGCTCAGCTACAGACGCCCCACAGCGCACAGACACTCTGAACGTGACACTCTGACCTCTGACCCGAGATAGAGATAGAAGGAAATAAGTGTGATTCCACTCATTTTTAAAATAATTCGTAATTTTATATATATATATATATATATATATATATATATATATATATATATATATATATATATATATATATATACATACACACTTTTATTGTATTTTTATTTAAATAATAATAATAATAATAATAATAATAATAAATACAAAAATTAATAATCTAATAATTGTATTTATAATAATAGTTTAATTATTATAATATATATATATATATATTAATTAAATTAATCATACACTTATTAGTATAATTAGTACAAATGTGTGTTATATAAATTATAAATGTATGTAATAATTATAAGTTATAATATTTCTTGTTATATATATATATATATAATGAATCATAAAATGATTAGTATAATACACATTATAACTAGTGGCTACATATAAATTATAATAAATATAATAGAAAATTAAATTTTAATAATTATACTAATTAATCATCTAATAATTGTACATAGTAATATTAATTATAATGTATTATATTTAAATATTTTATTTGTATATATTAATTTAATTAATCATTTAATAAATAGTATTATTCTAAATAAAATTATGAATATAAATTAGAAGTATGGTAATGATATATTATTAGTACATTTAAATGTACTACATTAAAAATTTAAATATATTTAATTTAAACATATTTTAATTAATCTAATAATTGTATTTAGTAATGTTCATTATAATTTATGATATTTATATGTTTTACCTGTATACATGAATTTAAATCATTATTATTCTAAATAAAATCTTAAATATAAATAATTAATATAAATTGTTAATTGAATATATATGCACACACATTTACAGTACGTATATATACATACATATACATATATATCATACAGTATGTTCTATGAAAACAGATTTTGCCCACACCTGGCCTTCCATCAAGAATTCATATCCAAAATGTTTGCTAACTGTGTCCAGTCACAACAGAAGAAGTCTCAGAGCCAAAAGAAAGAGACACAATTATTACACAATGAAAGAGACCTTTCAATATGGACCCTGAAACTCTGAACTGACAGGAATATAACAAACATGTGACTATGATAGAATTGTGTGCATTGATGTTTATCCAATTTTCCTGAAATTTGAGATGTATCAGCATATGCAAACTTTTATTCTTTATCCAAGCTGTCCGATTCTATAGCCGTACAGAAATGCATGAACTGCGTGTTTTCCATATGCAAAAAATTCTCCAACTACTGCAAAATCATTTTGACATGTTTTGATTAGTTACCTTTGCATTTGCCAAGTTCAGTAGCTTTAAAAAGAGATTATTTGTGTTGTATTAGTCTCTTTTTAAAGCTCCTGAACTTAAGCTTCACATCAGGTGTTTAACTCAGATGAATAATGTCTTTGAGAGCTTGAAGAGCTTTTAAAAGCATTTTTTCTCTTGTGATGACAGGTGAAACTGAGAATACAGTGATACTCGCCACAGGGGAATGTGAACCTCAAACATAGAGATTCTCCACGCCGTGTTCAGATGTTCATTAATGTCAAACTTCATCACCTGCTTCACCAGAGTCATCAAGGGTCACTGTCCGGGAATCAGCAAACAATACCTGACTTAATCTGACAAAAATCATCTGGCAGAGAGACCAGAGAATGATTTTCCTTCATCAACTCTTATGTGACATTTGAACAGATTCACTGATGTTTCTCAGAGACTCGTACAGATGTTTATGTCCTATGGTTGTCCTGATACTTTAAGCTTGTTTTATGGTACTACAGATAAAGTATAATGATAAGTAGTATTATGATAACTCTCCTATTTTTTTGATGTGCAGCTCTTTATAGGGAATATGTTGGGTATTCTGTTGTCCTAATAATAATAATAAATAGTATCATTTTAAATATACTGTATATGTGTGTATAGTTGTGGCGAGCAGGACGAGGCCGGTTGCGTGAGTGATAATGAATGACACCTGTGAGACGCACCGGTCTCGTATCTCTCACGGATGAGCAGAAGCATAAAAGGAGGAGCGACGACGCTGAAGATGGAGAGAGGAACAGGCCTGGTTTTATGTTGTGTTTTGTTTCTGTTTTGTGTGACTCACAGACGACTGCTGGCTTATACTTTTGTTTTTGTATTTGTTTTATCGTATTATTAAAATGTTTAAATGTTTGCCGGTTCCCACCTCCTTCTTCCCATAACATCTGAAACTTCCCCATTACAATAGTAACATAAAAAGTAATATAATATTACATTATATAACGTACATCATATTATATGGTTTGTACCGTGAGTCAGTCCTAGAGCTGCTCCTGTCCAATTTTAGGGGAAAATCGGGTCCATCCGAGACGTCCAATAGATATAACACCACAGACACAGTTTAATCACCATGGGAACATCTTAGAGTAAACTGGGTGTTTTGCCAGATGAGAAGTTTATCTATGTATCATCTTTTTACTCTTTTAATTAATTTTTTTAACTGTATCATATATCTCTTTTAATTTCTTTTATAACGGTTTTAATCTTCCTTGCTTTTATTTTGTAATTATTTTAATTTCTTATATGTAAAGCACTTTGAATTGCCATAGTGTATGAAATGTGCTATATAAATAAACTTGCCTTGCCTATTACATCATGAATAATGAAGGCAATATATTGTTTTAAAAATAATGTACAATATATAGGTTTGTAAAAAAATTATCCAAAAACATATCTTTCATGCATTATTATTATTATTAATGCAACAATATCATAAATAAATTATTAATCATGTATTAAAAGTGAAGAAATATAATAATGCATGGAAAAATATTATACAATATATATTTCTTCACTTTTAATACATGCATAATACTTTATGATATTGTTGAATTAATAATAATAATGCATGAAATATATGTTATTGTATGAAATGATACAACCTTATATATTGTTTAATATTTTTCCTTGCATTATTATAAGGTTCTATAATTTTATACAATAACATATATTTCATGCATAAATAAATAAATATCCAGCATGCATGAATAAAATAAAATGTTTCCAATGGCTAAACACTTTGATTATATTCTTAATCTATAACAATTACAGGCTTTATTTTCTTTAGGTAAACCATAAATTACTTTTTGATTTTGATTTTGTGATGAAATATGACCAGGACATGTTCTTGACAGGTTTCGTTTCATTCATCCATATTTTCATGATTGTCTTTATTTTACAGTGCCAGCCTGGCATTATAGAAGATATATGGGTAAATAGGTCACAGTCTCCATTACGCTTTCCGTGATAGGTTGTGCCTCTTAGTGTTTTCGTGTGTGTTTGTGCAAGCCGACCGAATCAATCAGCATCACTCTTAACAACTCACATAAGGAACTGTCCAGAATAAATGACCAATGGTTACCAGCTGTGCACATCTGAGTCTCTGTCTTGAAGATGCGGCTGGTTGAGGCAAACAGATTTAAAACGAAACAGAAAACAGCAGACGAAAACCATCAGGTCCCGCTACTTCAACATGCAAGCTCACAATGTTGCTGAAATCTGCGTAATTCATTGAATCTGTCTGCAACACTTCAAGACACAAGCGTCTCTCGGATTACTCTTGATCTTAGTGTAAAACCAGCGTCTGTTATCACTCCACGAGACAGAGGAGACCACAGTAACTGAAAAAGTAGGGCAAGATTTGTGAAGAATTTCCTGTCGTGTGTATATTATCAACAAAAAACAACATCCTCCATTATTAGCATCCTCTCTCACTGGCTACAACTGCCCGTTGCAGATAAAATTCTTGGCTTGCAATATTAGAGACTCAAACAGCCCGAGAAAACACTCTGTTGGGGGGAAACTTGCATTTTTCTAAAATGCGGTGCTTGCACATGCAAGAATTACTAATAACCCACTGAGGAAGAATGCTTCACGTCTTTTTCTTATTTACATGTGATCTATCTCAGCTTGTTTTTATTAAAGTGTAAGTTTGCCGAATTTCAACCCGGTTTGTCAGTACAATACAATGTCAGTAATAAAAATGCAGTTTAGTCTTTCTCCGTGTTACCAGGACAGAAAAATTCCCGTTTATTTGTCAGCAAAATTTGTCGGATGACGCAAAACATATAATTCGGCAGACTTTTGACAGATTAAGGGCTTTCCTGAAAACTACAGATTGAACTTCCGCATTTTTTATTCTACAGCTCTGGATCCTTCCGAAAATAACTCACTCCTGCTAAATGTTTACTCTTTATATTCTTGCACCCAGGAACAATACAAGTCGACACTATTGTGACCAAAAGTTTGCTAAGAAGTATTTTATACTCAAGCAAGGTGGTATCTGACTCTGGTCAAGCCTATCCAATAGGAGCAGAGTGGGCGTGGCCTTGGACCACAGCATGACCAGTGCATTATGTGTGTTGTAGTTTTCCTACCTATTTAGCAAAACGGAAGACAAAAGCAGATTTTCTCTGTTTTCTCTAGTCAGCTAGCACAGATAAAAAAATAATAATAATAATAATTCACCTTTCTACCGCATATACAGCCAGGTTTTACTGAAAGCCCATATTACCAGTGGTGAATTTATCCCTTTAATGTCATCTGACCCCATTTAATATTTTCTCAAATCTTCATGGGAATCTAAAAGAGATTAAGAAACAAATCATGGAAATTGTTCAAGTCTGTTATGGACTCACCGTACTGGCAGCTCGGTCCACTGAAGCCGGCCGGACAGTCACAGAGTTGAGCAGAAGCTTCTCTACACTGACCTCCATTAAAGCACACGCCATAACTGCAAACAGCTGTGAGAGACGAGAGAAAGAGATGCTGAACACATGTCTTTACACATGACATGAAGCCTACGCATGAACATGCTGTTTCATCAAGTGTTTCTGCTTTACTATTAGCCTGTTAACACCTGAAGAAAACACACCTGAAGTGTACAAAGCTGAGATCATAACACCAAACCCTTGCAAAAAAAAATGCAGTACATCACGTCAGCCAGTTCTCTGACGGTCTTAGATTCAACCCCACATCACCAACACGAGTAAATCAGTAGCCGCGTTTCCATTACCCTTCAAATTGCGCAAATTGGAATTGAAAATTGAAAATACGCCCAATAGAAACACGTCAATTTCCGAAAACTCCCATTTATCGCAAAAAAGTTTTTATGCTCGCATGAGGTGGTTTTTCAGGCAATTCGAAAAAGAAATATTTTGCAAAACTGCAATGGAAACAGTTTTTGCGCATTTACAGTCACCTATCTTAGATGACGTGGTATGTTTGGACAGAAGACGAGACTTGAGTTCCTTATTAAATTCATAAAAGACAAAAGAATTACAGGAATACTGGATTCTAAACCTCAAAGAAATGCCACAATCAAGACCTCGAAGCAGAAATGAGGAAGAAACACCCAGAAATAACTCATATGTGCCGCTCTTATGCATGAGGGTCTTTCCTTACCATTAATGATTGGATAACACACATCTCCTTTGATTATTAATAGTGTTTTACGCAAATCTGTAATGGAAATGCGCCTAGTGTTGTTATTGTTAACTAAAAATAAACCTTAAAATAATTACTGTAATAAGTAATAATTACTGATAAATAAAACACAATTTAATTTAATTAAAATTAAAAATGTTGATTTGGCAACTAAATAAGCTTAAAGTTGAAGTTTAAGCTAATAAAATAAATAAGTAAAAATATTAAATCAAAGCTATATAGAAATGTTAAAAAAAACTAAATCAAAACTACAAAAATAAAAGCTAATACAAAATATTAATAATACTATATAATAGTTTATAAATAATACCAAAATAAAAAAAATACCAAAATAACACTGAAATACATGAGCTAACATGTTAGCATTGATATGTAAATTTACGTTGTCATATGATGATGTGAAAAATATATAGCACATTTCAAACCCTTATATTTTCAATACAACATCTTGTAACAAGACCTGTCAACCCAGTTGTTCAAAGTCATTGTCAACATGCATTCAAAACTATCATGCATACATGTCAAAACGGCATACAACATTTACAAACTAAAAATTGTGAAAAGGGGTTTTTACTGAACCCAAAGCAAATAAAACAAGTCAGATCAAAACATAGAGCAGCATTAGCATTTCCATTGTAAATATTTTAATGTGAATAAACCTTTGGCAAAGTACAAACGCATAATATTATGCAAGTATATGAGGGGAAGTGCATGGGGAATCCCAGCAGACCAATATGCTAACTGTATTATTATATAAAATATATGAATGTGCTAAAACTCATGTTCATCAAGACAAAAAAGCATGATATGAATCTTCATAAACACTGAAATACCTTGAAATAGAGGTCTGCGCGGGACACAATTTTCAGACCCGCTCCCGCCCGCTCCCGCAGTGTTCAGTCCCGCTCCCGCCCGCTCCCGCAAAGATTTGTCATTTTTAGTACCGCTCCCGCCCGCATCTGTGATATAATGTCCCGCTCCCGCCCGCACTTTCTGTCTGACGAAAGGTCTTGGGGAAAAAAATGCGTGCACACAAAATTCCTTACCAATACTTGGTAACATATTTATTGGTCCCATATTACGAACAGCATAATATTCACAACAGTACTTTATCTGAAGCACTAGAGGCGCTCTGTTCCTCGTCCATGCTGTCTATTTTGAATTTGAACTAGCTTTCGAATTCGAACTCGGAGCAGCAGGAAAGGAATTGTCTCTAAACAAGTGTGCGTGAGATTAGGCCCCGCCCTACCCGACAACATTCACAAGTTTAGGCTGCTTAAAACGTTTTTATTGCTGCCAATCAGAATCTCCCTCACAACTACAAATTATGTACGCTACTTTAATCATTTATATATTTTACTTTATACTCATATTTAATTTGCGGGAGTGCAGCGTATCATCCCTCCCGCCCGCACCCGCAAGTGCACCTCATCATCCCGCCCGCTCCCGCAATGACCTTTAAAAATTTGTCCCGCGCCGCACTGTTTTGCGTCGGGACCCGCGGGTCCCGCGGGACTCCCGCGGGAGTGCAGACCTCTACCTTGAAACTCACATGGATAGACGAGCCGTTGTGAGAGATTATCTGAGCTTCACTCACCTTAGATGTACAACTGTACTAATTCAAGGCCACATTCCCTTTCAAAACCTCAGCAGATCTGAAAAAATAGGTCATGAAACAGCATTTCTACCTCTGGGATGGACAATTAATGGTCTTTGTAACAACAGGCATTGTTGGTCATGTGGACAGACCACCCAGGACATTAGTTACGCACATTCCTGGTCCTTGTTCAGGACATTCCCGTCTACAGCAACAAAGACCTGCTTCAATTCACTCCTTATTGCCACTATTACCTTGGTGGTGGTCAGTTCTGTTTCAAATCACATTGTCAGCATCAGTCAAAATAACTGGCCACTTTCCTGTTCAAACTCTGACTTTTGCTCCTTAATGAAAAGAAGAGGATTTTCAAGTGCACGTTTTGTTAAAGTGGAAGGAAGTCTAATGAACCACGCTACAAGCACCAAAGGCACAAAAAAATAATCAAAAGTCATTGAGTCAATTGGCATACTTGAGAAACAAAGAAACAGGGTTAGCATACCCCCAAAAGAGCCCAATTGTAAATAGCTTCAAGATTACGTTTTACAGAGAATGAGAAACAGAATTTCTTTGTCTTCCCGCTTCCTAAATAAATCCAAAGCAATTCTCCGAAAGCAGCCTTAATGTGTGTTACTTTATGGGTTCCAGTTCTGCAAAGTGATGTAAATCTCAAAAAGCTTTTTCAAAGAAGTTTCCTCTGGTGGGTCAATTAGGGGAAAACAATGCAAAATGCTAATAATAAAAAAATGCAACTATCTATAATTGTGCATAGTTTGGATAGCAAAAGAGAGGAGAAATTACACCCATTTTGTTGTTGAAGCCAAAGGTCATGTGTCCATATTCACAAATTCATTATCACTTGGTAGAAGTTATTCAGACGCCGACATTGACAGGTTGCGTGACATGCACTCATCCTTAACAAGCACAAAACTATGCAGACTACTTTAAATACATGCTCATTTGTAACAAGAATAAACAATATGGTTTGTATGCTGACCATAGTTTGTTTTATGCAGTGAATTATCGGCTCCCAAGAGCATCAAACCATCAAAATTCAATTGACATTTCGAAACCAGACACTCATACTATAAATACTGTCATGCACGTGTTTGCTGCTGTTTATGTTGCACTAAATCCACTCAGCCAATGTCAGGTTAATCATTTTGCATGTTGTGTCTGTGCAGTTCATGGTCATATTAACAAATTCTAAAGTTTGAATTTATAGGCATTTATGTTTGCTTTTGTACAATAAACAATTTTCGGTTCTGTATTGGGTCACCACAATGTAAAATCTGGGCCCTAAGATCAAACATTTGAGAACCAGTAGTTTTTTCTAGCTATTTCAAGATCTCCAATATTCTTTAACTGAAATTAAATGAAATTAAATGAAATTAAATTAAATTTTAAATGAAATTAAATGAAATTAAATTAAATTTTAAATTAAATTAAATTAAATTAAAAATTAAATTAAATTAAAAATTAAATTAAAAATTAAATTAAATTAAAATTTAAATTAAATTAAATTAAAAATTAAATTAAATTAAATTAAATTTAAATTAAATTAAATTAAATTAAATTAAAAAATAAATTTAAATTTAAATTTAAATTAAATTAAATTAAATTAAATTAAACTAAACTAAACTAAACTAAACTAAACTAAATTAAATTAAATTAAATTAAATTAAATTAAATTAAATTAAATTAAAATTTAAACTTCTGCAATTATATATTTTTATGGAAAATCTTATTATGGAAATGTATTTATTTTAATTATTTGTTATTATTTTATTTCCTTCTTTTAAATAAATATTGTCATATATATATGTCTTATATTTCTATAAATATTCAAATGATCCTTAAATTAAAATATAAATCCACTTAGTGTCTGTAAATTAAGGTTTTGTCTGCTTTGTCATTACAGCCAGAGTACCGGAAATCTCTTTGAGATCTTCAAAGTCTTGGATGATTAGGGGCTTCAGAGTCAAGAAGAAAACCCTAACCGCTACATTAGACTAACTAGCATTTAAGTGAAGAAAAGCATCACCGCACGCTTCCTTTTGTCAAACAGACCACTGTATGATGGCAACACCTCGGAGACGACCTTTCAACTCCTCAACAAGACCCAAACAACTGCCACACACTTTACTGCCACTACACATCTAACAGCATCTCGATGGTCCATCCCAGCTGGCCAGTGAATCACGCTGAACCAAAAGGTTGTGAAGACGGACGCTCTGTACGTGTGCCAGTCAGACGGCGGGATTTCTGCTGTGAGCATCAACTCATGTTTTGTCCATGTTCAGTGGCTCAGAAAAAGGAGTGATTAGTTTGTCCCATTTCTTAAAGTGCTTCCAGGTCTCAAGTTGCAGAGATAAAAGCCAAGCGTGCAGTTTGAAGACCACAGATACCACCACAGAAGAGGAAAAGACGTTAAGCGGTGTACAGGAATGCATGCTGAGCGTGTTTAAAAACAAACCAAAGCTGGATCATGGACGAGGCCTAAATCTCGCAGGTATAATGAGTCGTTTCACCTTCTCGGACAGACAAAGGGGTCTTTGAGGATTGTGTCGGCTCTAGTAATGAAACCCCGGAGAAAATCACAACTTGCGGGATAAACTGTTATGCAACTGTCAGTCATTCTGGCATGAGACCACTCGAGCCACCACGAGTCCGGCATGAAAACCATCAGTGGATGTTAACTTGATTTTAGAGAAGGATTTAGTTCAGGGGGTTTTGGGTACAAGGAACTGTTTTGACCGAATGTGACCCTGAGTTTCAAAACCACTTCTGGGAACCGTAGAGTCCTGCTTAATTCTCTATCCAAATGAGAACAACAGACCCAGTGGACCTTTGACGCCAGGGTTGATTTGACAATGAAAACGAGGATCATCAAGTCGACAAAACATTGAACATGTCATGCACAAAACTCAAACTCTAAGACTTTTAGACGGTACAAGCTGAACGGACTGTACTTCTGCCTCTCTCAACCTCATATTCATGCATGCCAAATTAGTTAGGTTTAAAGATAAAGAACTTGCTCACAATTCCTAAATTTCTAACACAAACTCACAGCGTTTGGCTGGTCTTGCGTCTGTCAGAGCAGAAACTAAAGCTGATGCTCTACGTATGTTTTTCTGTCTCTCTTATGTAAATTGCGTGAGCTTATTTAGTCCATTAGATCTAAAGATCTGAAAAAGCCCATACATTTACCCGCTCATAGACCCTCCCCTCGAAGAAATCAGGACAGAAGTGGACAAAAGAGATGGAGTAAAACACCAGGAGTAAACGGGAATGTTTCTGCCTCGTCTACATGTGATCCAATCGACAAAAAAAACGCATCTTAATACCAGGTGTAAACCGGGCATTAGATCAGATGCATATAAACATCTTCATCTAAACACCTTAACAATAAACTTCTGCAAAGGTATTTTGAACTTCTTTTTACCCCTAAGTGAAGAACAAAAAAACTCAGTTGTGAGTATAACAGGGCCTTAAGGGTCCACAGCTATAGGCTCCTCTTCTTCAGGGTATGTAGACTACGACCGTCCTATAAAATCCTATCAAAGGATTCCCATCTGCTCCATTTAGGCACAAAAAAGACAAACCAGAGTCTCTCGCTGGCAAACTATTAGAGGAGCTCTCTTGTTACCAGAACAATGGAAATTACGAGACCCCACCCAGAGCAGACAGCAGACGGGATGAGCTGCTGAAATCCAATTACTGACCGGGGCTTTTGGCTTTAGAAAGTAAAACAAATTCAGACAAAGTGAGATCAGTGCTTTGTTACTGAGGCCAGCATGACTATTACAATCGTTTGAACAAATCTGATTCCTCAAATCATGAGGTTAAAGGACATTTCTGGGCAAATTTCACCATAATACATTGACTCTACTTAAATCCATAAAACAATACAGAACCCACAGCCAAGAGGATTAGAGCAAATCTCAACACTAATTTCCTAATTCCACTATGCTTTTGTAAGAGTTATAAAAGGAGAAAATGGAATTTGTGATCAGTTCCTTCACGTGGATTAACAGCTACAAACTTTCAGAAAGATACATAAACCTTCATGTTAGTGTTCGAGCATTCTCTAATCTATAATCTGGACACATTTACAGCACTGTAAGATTAATTACCTGCATGGGGCCTAAACCTTTAAATCACTATGACCAACTCTACCTTTAAAAATCTCTATAGCTGCATACTCAGTATTCACTGTCTCAAAAGCCCTATTCGCACGGGATTAGTATTATCTGGGGACCTCGTGTGATTTAGAAATACACGCCCACATCTGAATTTCGTGTGGCGCATTCGCACGGGATAAGCAAAGCCTGCGATTTTACTCGAATTACTGACTTATCTCCCGGATATGATGTCAATAGGCTATTGCTTGGAAATATCTTGTCGTTATTATAGGTCTAGCTGTATGATATATCATAAACAGAAGAATGTGCCTTACCGCATGCTGTTATATACATGTCATTCACATCTAACCATTCTTTTTGTTTTTGCTCTTCTGATGGTTTTCAGCTTTCACTTTCTGCAATTTGTATAGTTGTATGTGTATAGCGATATGACCCAGCACCCATACTATCAAAAGACTCCCACGCAGCCTCCAATCTTCGCAAGAGATGGATAAAAAAGCACACAGGAAACAGAATTATAAACGACCCCGCCAAATCACAGAGATGCCGATTCCCACGGGAATAATATTATCACAGGACCTCGGTGTGCGGTGAAATATGGTAGGCCATTTGCGAGGGAATTTTTACATTACAAATTACAGACATGGCCGATTCGCACACAGGATTAAGATCACAGAAAACCTCGGCAATTATTACAAATGACTAGAGGTCACCAGGTAATACTTATCCATTGCGAATAGGGCTAAAGAAGGCCTCAAAAGATCTGCATAAATATGGATTTCTGTCACTGATGTTCACATGCTTCATTTTTCAGTAAATACTGTGATTTTACATCCCATGAGATTTAAAGGTCCCATATTGTCAAAACTGAAATTTCCAAGCTTTATTCCTGATAACAGAGGTCTAGGAGCTATGTAACTACCATATAAGTTTCAAAACAGTCGATCTACAGACAAATGCACACAGCCTGCATAAAGCAGCTGTGCTGTTTCACAAGCCGTTGTGACTTCCGTATGAATGTGATGTCAGAACTACTCAGTCCCCGCCTTCAGTCTCCACCCCCACCAATGGAGCATCACTCAGAAAACAACAGGCCAATCAGAAGAGAGGCTCTTGAATATTAAGTAGACAGGCCAAAATCGAGCTGTTCTTGGCAGAGCTCCTGAGAAAGGAGCAGTTAAAATATATTGAGATGGTTTTTGGTACTTATACAGCAAATATATATTCTTAAGGACATCAAAACCTAAAATAAAACTTCAGAAAGTTGTACAATATGGGACCTTTAAAGGAGACTTACGATACAGGCAGCCGGCCTCCCCATTGAGCTGGGACCATCCTGAGCAGCACTTGTAAACCGTCTGGTGTTCCTGTCGATACACCTGTCTATATGCAGTGTAGTAAGCCGTTCTGTGGAGAAAAGGAGAAGGAAGAACTCTTTAGCATCTTTATTGTTTTATATTGTCTCACACACTCTACTGGTGCAAAAAAAAAAGACTTTCTGTCAGACAAACACTGGATGGTAGAATTAACTACATAAAACACACTTTTAGAATCAAAAAGTCGATATGCACTATATATACACACAGATATACTCAGCAAATGAAATGTATATCTTAGATTGCACACCATATGTAACTGAAACATAAACTAGAGCAGCAATCGTCTTCAAGTTGTACAAAAAATTTAAGTTGAAGGGCACAAAAATGTATTTGTACAATATGAGCCATAAAAGAAACCAGTCTATCGCTTAAAAAATAAGAAAAGAAAAGAAAAGAAAAATAAGACTATGCATGTTTAATTTATCTTTCCATTTAGCACACAGGTGAAGATTAAGACCCTTAAACATTCTTTATGAGTATACACATTATGTAGTCATCAGCCACTTTTACTGTTTATCAGTGTTCTCTCTGAGCTAATAAAGGCCTTTGTTGTTAGTCGGTGAATGAGAGAGATGAAGTTTGTGAGCTCCGATGTGTGAAAACACAAACATATGAGCTCTGTAATCAGCGCCGCTTCTCTCTCATCCACCCTTTAATGATGCTTTCTACAAGGGTTTCTTTCTCGCTCCCTGTAGTTTAGAGTCCTGCAGAATCGTAACCCTGCGCTCTTTGTTTAAAGCATTTAATTGCAGGGCCCGGGTCTCTTACTTGCTAAGTATACGGAGGAAAGCGAGCCAGTGCGAGGAACACTGCGTTGTCAAAGCGCCAGTTCAGGGCGTTTGCCTTCTATCTTGTAGGTATGCGAGAGCCTCTGGAGATGCCTTTCAAATTGCTGCTTTCGTCAAGAGCTTGACTACACCTTACACTTAAAAGAGTCTGATTAGAGAACAAAAATACTGTAAAGCATGAGAACAAAATACACTTTTTATACGCTTCAGAAGGAGCACAGTCAGTCATGCTTGGTAAAGCAGCATCACCATTGCTATTGCATAATAAGGGAAAAGGATTTTAACAAATGCATACTGCACAGCATGTGGTTTATATCGCATACTATTTTTACAACAATAACGATTTCAAGCAGACTGCATGTGCATGTTTAATTTATGTCAGAAATTACTTATTTCACATTTTTGATTCAGGTGGTCAGGTGGCACAGAAATTGCACGGGTTATACGGTTGACTGATCAGCCATGATGTTTGTGTTCACATAAATCAGTGTTTTTGGTGTGTGAATATCAGTCCGAACCTCCTCTCGTAGCCCATACACCAGGATTGTCCCTGGCATCCCTGCTTCCAGGCTTTGACCATCCGTGTGAAGGCCTGGACACACGGCTGCATCTGGGCCACAAGCTTCACCTCCTTCTCAGCACACACATTTGGCCTGGAGATAAAACACACACATCCGTTTACCTGCAGGTTCAGTCAGCTTTAATTTCTAATAGTCCTTCCATGCAGTTTTAATAAACTGTAATGAATTTGACAGGGGAACAAGTTGTAAGACCGTCAGTTAGACACTCCGTCACATTGAGCAATAGTGATCATTAAAATAATGAGAAAATGCCAGTAAATCATTTTAATCATCTCTGCACTAACACATGACAAGATATGCATGATTTACATCTTAAGTTCCCAGATTGATATATTAGTCACTCTGTAAAAATGTTCTATATCCTCAAACATAGACTGATAACCACAAGTCAGCTCACATTAAACCTCCAGGCGATTATCTTCATGTGTAGAATTAATGGCACTAGATTTTTGTCAGAGACGTGAAATTGTGCTTTGCCGGTTATTTTTTGTTAATCAATCATATTAATGCATGTCGCAATTAAAGGCTAGATAAATGCACTAAATTTGCACTAAAAAGCTGGATGCTTCAGTTTCATTCAACTCATGTGCATCGAAACCTAATAAGCTGCCTACATAGACAGCACTTTGGGATATTTTTTTACTGTCTTGATAGGCAGCTCAATTGGTTTCCCGTTTACTATGATTGCAATTAAGTTATAAAAATATTATTTCTGAATGTTCTCTGAACAATCTAAACGTTCCATTTTTGTACACATTATGGAAACGTTACATTTGAAAGTTCTCAAAACGTTCTAAAACAAGTAGTGCGTAATAACGTTTAAATAATGTTTTAGAAAATAAGCGTTCTGTGAACGATCGTACATATAAATTGCGTTTTTGTTATTATAGAACGTAAATAAAGACGAGACAACGTTAAACGAAGAACTGGAAGAACGTTTACTCATAACATTGAAAGAACCTTAACAGAACGTTGGCCAAAGTTCTGCGCACGTTCCCTGTTAGCTGGACTGACACTCAAACTATCCCACGTGTTTAATTAATACGCGTAAACAGCTACGCGTCAAAGCGAGTCTTCAATTTGAATAAAACTTCTATTTAATTACAATAACATAAAAGTGATATAATATAAGAACAAATGTGAGAAATATATTCGTTCATTAAATACATTATTTATAGTGGTATTCAAAGTCAAGCAGTAATAATAATCTAGAAGCGCGCGCAACTGATTTCCAAGACAGTTACTCACATGTGCGGCATCAGGTCTTTTCTAGAACGGGATGCTGCATTAATTCCATGAATTAGAATGATTAAAGAATAAAATAACATATCCATCCTGATATGCTGTTCTGACTGAGTCCTGCACCTAAATAACACACTTAAAATGTTCAAACAAACTCATTTGAGTCCATATTAATCCGCGCTCTGGAGAGGACTGAGAGCGCAGCAGATGACGGAGAAAACTCTCAGATCCACCTCACACCCCAGCTGAGATCCAAATGCCCTCAGGACACTCGTTCTTCCTGTAGGAGCAGTGAAGGGAATGTCCATTGAGAAGAACAGGACAAATACAGGAACAACCTAAAGAAGCTGAAGAGCTGAAAAGCTGAC
The DNA here is from genome assembly GCF_051911475.1 of Siphateles boraxobius. Lineage (NCBI taxonomy): Eukaryota > Metazoa > Chordata > Actinopteri > Cypriniformes > Leuciscidae > Siphateles > Siphateles boraxobius. The sequence continues at coordinate 34,577,718 of NW_027509141.1, forward strand.
TGACCTCCTTCTTGATTTACTGCCACACTTCAAAGTGCCCAATTCAAAGGAAACACTTCATTAGACAGATTTCAGAGTCAAATGAAGGTCACTTTGTAATCTTTACACCATTGAGGATCAGCTTCTAATGTAAAGCAATGGAGATATATGGATTATCTAAGTCAGAGAGCAGATTTAAAAAAAAATACTATTTAAACCTGCAAATAAAGTTATAATAAAATTATTTCTGTACATATTAAGTTATTCGAAAGGCAATTCTAAAATAGATTTAATGATATACAGCATATCCACTTCAATCTTTCCTCAAAATTTTCTGCTGACAATATTTGTAATATTTTAATTGCTATTGTTTTCATTAATAATAAAAAACATTTTGGGATGCCACTTTATATATTTATCTTAAACAGAACCTTCACCATGTGACGTCAGAAGTTCTTCTCTCACAGGACAGGACTGTCAGTGGGTCGCCGAGCCACAGCTGAGAGAGGATGATGGGTCACAGACGTGAGGGCCGGTTTCAGAGGTCAGCGCTGGGATCAGGGAATCTGAGACAGCAGAACACGGAAAACATTCCCTAGCAGCACTGATCCTCCTATAGGGGTCAATGCCAACCGGGTTCAACGCCTCTGCCATGATCAGAATGTGTTTTACACACTAAAACACACCTATGAAAACATCTGCTGGTATTCTGAGGACATGTGGACGTGTCACTCCAGGAATATTATGTGGGAATGTTTAACAGAATGCATTAAAAGTGGGATAAATACTTATTACACAGTGGAACAAAACATTAACATTCCTAGAATGTCAAGATCTGCATAATGTATCCTAGTATAAATCTATTAGGGAGTTTTTCCATAACATTTCTCACACAACTGTCACGACTTCACTTATAGAAATATAGAAATGTTACTATATTTTTTAAGCCAGTAAAATGAATGACCATAAAGTTTGCTGAGGCCCCCTGGTGAGAATCACTGCACAACAGGACTGTTAAAATTAAATAATGCTAATTTTAGTAGTGAAAAATTAGGGTAACGCTTACTTTTTTACAGTGTCCTTGTTACACGTGTAGTTTCTATATTAATTACTATAAATTATGCATAATAACATGCAACTAATCAAATACTAACGCTATAGTAAGTAGATGTAGTTAATTTACTCAGTTCTTAAATGTATAATTGCACTGTAACACAGACACCTTAAAATAATATGAGGTAACACTTTCAATAGTACACTTTAGACATTCTCATAAACTATAAGTAACTTTGAAGCTACATGTCAACTAACTATCATTAGAGTATTAGTAGACTGTCTACTTAATATCTGCTAACTCTTTATTGTGTTGGTCCCCCAACAGATATTCTACTGACTATAAGTAACTAGGCTAACTCAAGTCAACTTATTCTCCTAAACCGAACCCTAAGACCTAACCATAACCTAAAAAGTCTACTAAAAGTCTACTACAGTCTACTAATACTCTAATTACAGTTAGTTGACATGTAGTTGAAAAGTTACTTATAGAATGTCAAAATTGGACTATCGAAATAAAGCGTAACCTAATGGGAAACCAAAATTAGTTACAACACTTAAATATACAATTTCCCCATCAAGTTTAGCCAAAATTTTGATGCTGACAAAAGGAAAAGTTCAATCACGTTTTTTGGTCTCTGTTATTTGTATTCTGCTGACATCTTCAGGATACAATGGGAGTTTCATGTGCTTAAAAGAATGGTAAGTGATATTTGAAAAACCACATCGTTATTTTGACCAATGGGGTGATGCAAATGACCTTTGAACTTTCGAATGTCCACCTCCTAATGTTGACCAATTGCATGCATTCCTCTACGTTTCGTCACAGATCGGGCACTTTCCCCACAGTCCCTCAGTCCACGCGCGTCCTTCGCCCTGGTAGTACTTTCCACATTACAGGAAATTTACTATGATGAACTTTGCTGCCGTAAGAGGTCTGAGTGGAGTTCACCACGGAATCCGTACAATTCAAAACCAAACATTACACTTTAACCAACTCCGCAACATGTCTCAGTCCAAACTCCCCGTCACTCTGCTGGGGTCCATGGCGTTTGGTGGACGCGCAGACGCGCACACGAGCGCGCAGATGGTGCAGTTGTTCTTAGAGCGCGGGCACAATGAGCTGGACACTGCGTTCATGTACAATGACGGACAGGCAGAGACCATCATAGGAGACATGCAACTCCCTACAACAGGTACAGTGTGTGGTGATTACAGCAGATGTCAGTACTGGTGGGTAGATGTAGATCACATGACACACATGGCACGTGACATCTTTGTTTGTAAGATCAAATAGGTATGTTTTTTAGAACCAAACATATTATATATATATAATAAGAAAATATTCACAGAAAAATACTAAAAAGTGTGCATAGTAAACAGTTGTTTAGGTCGTATTGCTCTTAAAGTTTTACTTTTAGATATTGTTTTCATATGTTTTAACAACCTATCAGTTTTAAGTTTTTCAAAAATTGGCACCCTTTGATTCCATTTTAGCCTACTTTATTTAAAAAATAACGAACAATGATGATAATTAAATCAAATAAATATACAAGATTTTTATGACCATCAAATACTTTTCTTTTTTTAAAAAGACAAAATTAAGCTTTTATTTGTAAATTATTTTTAAAAGTTCATGTCCATATCTTTAATCCAAATCCATCTTTAGAGGACACTCCCAAAATAAAATAATTAATATTCTCAGGGTTGTTGTTGTTGTTTTTTACAACAAAACACGTTTTCTTCAAAATAACATATTATTTTAATTTATTGTTTATTTTAATGCTAAAATATTTTATTATTATATTATTGTTGTTTATTGTAATTATTCATTGTCATTTATTTTAATTTAGTATTTTAATTTATTATTTGTTATTACTATTATTATTATTATTTTAATTCAGACCAGCATGTCAAACAGCAACAAACAAGAAAGAAGGGATTAAAAATAACAAGAAACAATACAAAATAAGGTACTTAAAATAATAATAATATATGAAATTATATTTTCACTCATGCCTGTGATCATTATTCCTGTATGATCACATAATCTACAAGGGAGTATATTTTTAATCATGTTTAATGTGTCTTAATCAGTTCGAATTGCGACTAAAGCAAACCCCTGGGAGGGAAAAACACTGAAACCAGAGAGTGTGGTGAATCAGCTGGAAACGTCCCTGAAGAGGCTGCGCACAAAGTGTGTGGAAATCTTTTACCTGCACGCGCCGGACCACCAGAACCCTGTCCAACACACACTCGAGGCCTGCAACCGGCTCCATCAGCAGGTGCGTTACACACACACACTTCTACAGTACAACTAAACAGCTCTAGACTTTGTACTTTGATACATGTCTGACAATCAGGTGAGAAAACAAAAGCCTTCAGAATGACACAACTCAGCATCACATAAACTTTACTAAAGGCCTTCTTTGCTTTACTAAACTAAGCTGTGTGTTGATGTTTAGGGCAAATTCAAGGAGCTGGGCTTATCAAACTATGCATCATGGGAAGTGGCAGAAATCTGCAGCATCTGCAAACATAATAACTGGGTGCTTCCTACTGTATATCAAGTAAGTGGATGGATGGATGGATGGATATATGTCAGTCTATGTATAAGGACTAGTACAGAACCAAGATCTTAAAGGTGCAGTGTGTGACTTTTAGCGACATCTAGCGGTTCGGTTGCGAGTTTACACTAAGGGCTCAGCCCACTGCTCACCCCTCCCTTTCGAAGATGCTACGGTGGCTAAAACGGGACAAACATCGTCGTCTGAGACGGCAGAGAATAGCCAGAGTAAACCAAGTTTCTGTACCACAGTCCATTATAAACCACATCATGGATAAAGTTTACAAAGCCATAGTCAGGTGAGGATCAAGGGTCTTAATATTGAGATTGAGGAGTCACGTGCCGATGTGGGCGGGGTCTGAGCCGGTCCGCCATGATGGTAGGAGACGCTATCGGTTGCCAGGGGCAACGCCATCAGAACTTCACAGAAGCGCGACTAAACATTCAAGAGCTCTTTCATTTTTGCGCATTTATTATTTTCGCGCATTTATTATTTTGGCGGGACAGAGACAGATCTACGAATACGAGAAAAAAAGGAAGAAAGTAAAGAAATGCAAAAAGATAAGGCGAAAGAAAAGGGACCTTACAGGAACAAGCTCACACCAAACGCAAAACAGCGGTATTTGGAGAAGCAGCATCAAGATATTTGTTCTTTTGCACTAAGAACAGTATTGTTATTTTATTATTATTACTTATGTTGTCCATGAAACTTATGTTGTCCGAAAAAAATACATATATATTCAGTTCTCGATAAATATTGTTAAGCCATATCAAGTTGTTTCAAGCATTTATTTCAAGAAATAAAAAAGTAATGAACAAGGCACTCAAACAACACTTTTGCAAATGTTCGTTAAGGCACAGCAAACAGTGTCAACTTATCAAAGGCATCAGCCAACCAAGCAATCCGGCGTATCCTCGTCAGGTCAGAGACTTGATCTCCCTGATGCTGTGTCCATTTCGGTAACCTAAAAAACTGTATTCCATTCTTCCTATGTTTTCCAAATGTATCGTGTGAGGTACTGGAGCAGTTTTTAACGCAGCAGTGACTTCCAGGCATGGTAAAACAGTGTGGAATTGCGAGAACCTCCTCTACTACCAAGTTAACAACACACGTAAACAATCTTGTTTTGCCGCCGGAATCCTGCCAACATGGCGGAGAGGGTGAGAATCCCGCGAGATCCCGTGATATCGAGGGGAGGGGCTCTGTACCATGACAACAACTCCTCACTCTCTATATAATATAATAATAGTAATCAGCTGATTGTCTCATAAACGTAACCAGCACATTTCTCCCCACATAGCAAACCCATAATACAGCGAGGGAGAAGAACCACATGAAACTATAATGCAACTATATATTTTTTCTAACAGGGTAGTAAAAGTTTAGCTGGCTAAATATGAGCAGTTACTGTGGCTGAGCTGGTTAAAGCGTTAAGCCTTGTTTATACTTGACGCGTCCGCATGAGCCCAAAGGTGCGCGCGGCAAAAATAACGTGATTGTAACATAATTTCTTGATTTATTCTTGTAAAGAAACCTCATTGCTGAACTGCTACTCTCTGCTGTCTCAGACGATGACATATTCTCCTGTCGGCCACCGTAACTTTCGTTGGTTGCAATTCGTAACCTCACCACTAGATGCCGCTAAAAATCACACACTGCACCTTTAAATGAAGTACTACTAATTGAGCTATTGAGTATTACTTAAGAATGAATGGGTGAGTTTTGATCAGCGTTGGTGTTTTCTTCTGAAGGGCATGTATAATGCAACCACACGACAAGTGGAGACTGAGCTACTGCCATGTTTAAGATACTTTGGCATCCGCTTCTATGCTTACAATCCCCTGGCAGGTAATGTGTTTAATATTGCTTTAAATATATACTTGCAAACACAATAAATCGGTTCCTAATGAATATTAGACCAAAAGTCAACACACACACACACACACACACACACACACACACACACACACACACACACACACACACACACACACACACACACATCAATATAAATATCTATTTAGATAGATATACTGTATAGATAGATAGATAGATAGATATACACACATATATACATAATATTTATCTATCTTTTTTTTCAACCCACAAATTTCATTCTATCGCCAAGCTCTCAAATCACCATTTATTCTGCAATGTAAATGACATTTGAAACATTTTTTGAATGAGATATAAGATCAACTATTGTCTTGCTTAGACTCATTTCTTAGCTAGCATTATATTTTTTGCACACTTTTTGGATCATTTGAAAAAAAAAAATGTACTTGGAAATATACTGATCGCAAGTAAAATCCAGGGAAATATCACTTGACTTTCATGCATTTCTTCACACATTTCATGTCTGCTCTTCTCACAGGTGGGCTCCTCACTGGGAAATATCACTATGAAGATAAAGACGGCACTCAGCCCGCGGGTCGGTTCTTCGGGAACAGCTGGGCTGGTGCTTACAGGGACAGGTGCATTATTATCATAATAAGTACAATACTCACATCAGTGATTCAAGCTCAATCTCTAGATCTAGTAAGTTGGGCAGAAAGACTTTACTATTATTAAATGTGATCAATGTTACATGTTTGAGGGGCATGATGTGTATTTCAGATACTGGAAGGAGAGTAGCTTCCAAGGCATCGATGGAGTACTGAAGGCTCTGGAAGAAGCGTACGGCTCAGAGAAACCCACTCTCACTTCAGCCGCTATCCGCTGGATGTATCATCACTCTCATCTGAAGGTGGGAGACATCATAAAACCTTATAATGCACATTTTGATACATTGTGTTATTGAGGATGTTTGCCGAGTCTTTGAAAGCCCCTTGTTATAGACTTTAATCAGGGTAGTGCCATATTTCATTTTTTGACAGGAATGAAAACCTGTGAGGGAGAGAATACAGTGAGTTCAAAGGAATATTAACATATTGATTCTTCAGCTGCTGAAAGTTGTGAAAATGACATGATCTAGGTCCTTTATACAGTGCGTGCCGTTGTAAAGATTGCACGTCTATCCCACTTTTTTAAACCTCTTTAAATTAAATATGGCATCTTACCTGATCTATTAATACAAGATTTTACTTTCTCTAAAACTTAGTCATTCTGTCCAAGTCCACATAAAATCAAGGGTCCTCATTTATATTAAGTGTAACTACTACATACTTAGGTAAAAAAAAAAAAAATCAAATGTGTATTGCAAAACTCTTTTGCTGCTATTGAGTTGGGATACGGGTAAGTTTGGGAACGGGTTTTGTTGTATGGTTAGGTATAAGTGTGAGGAAGGGTCATCAGAGTAATCATAGATTAATAATTACAGATGTAATTAAATGCAGGTATTTTTTTAGCAACACTTTATTTTAAGGTTACAAAAAAAAATTGCACGTTATTTTAATTTTTCAAGTTTCACCTGTATATCTGCCAAATTTTCTTATTAGCACAACGATGACATTAAAAATTAACATATTTTAGCCGATACCGATATGATGGCCAATATATCGTGCATCCTCTAGTTTTAGGTTGTGCCCTTTGCCTAAAATATGAGATTTGCAATATTCAGTTTAGTAACATCATAAAGTCATAAATTTCACTAGTATCGTGACCATTGCAAATGTAAACTCGATTTCTGAAGTTTACTCGACTCACAATGGCATTAAAACCGAGATATTTCATGTGTTTGCAGGGGGATGAGGGTGATGGGGTCATTATCGGGATGTCCAGCATGGATCAGCTGCGTGAGAACCTGACGGCGGCAGCAGAAGGTCCACTGAAACAGGAAGTCGTGGACGCTTTCAAACACGCCTGGGATTTAGTGGCCCACGAGTGTCCCAACTACTTCCGCTAGACAGCCAATGACAATTAGAGAAATTTGAAGCCTGATTTAGAAGAACTAATACAGAAATTGCTTTATTATTCTATGATCAAGTGACAAAACAGTGATAAATTGATTTGGACCTGCTTCCTAATAAACAATGACAAAATCAAACATCTTCCTGAGCTCACCAGCACTTAATGTATTACATTCCCCCACGTTTACATGAGAATGCAATAGTGGCATCTTGATGGATCACTCCGTTGTTTTCTTCTTGCCATAAATTTGCTGGAATAACTTATATTTAACAGTAAGAATAACACAGATCACTTGTTTGCCTCAGTCCCATTCTCTCTGTTCAGTACAGTCATACAGAACCTTGTATTTGAGTATTTTTGAGACAAAAAGTGTGCAGATGACTGACAGTAACTGGCAGCGGACTGAAAGAACACTCAATAAAAACATTTTACAGGTTAATGTTGGATCAAAACAAACAAATGTTCATGGCGAAAAAAGTCCAGGTTTTATTCGCTCCCTTCTCCTTCCTCTGAGTCTTCATCTGCTTTCTCTTTCCGGGTCTCCTCGACGTCACCATCCGTTAGCTTCTCAAAGTCCCCGGATTCTGAATTCCACATGCACTTTATCGACAATTTGAACTCCGCCATCTCGTTTCCAAAGAGTTTCTGATTTGAAAGGCCAAAAACACATCGGTTTAGAATAATGTTATTAAGAATTCAAGATTGAATCCCAATTAGTTTAGGACATACGGAAGCTTATCACGGAAAATAACAAAAGGTTATTGCGACTTCACAATCTCACAATTTAGACTTTTCCCCTTTCATTTACTTCGCAATTACCCTTTTAAGTTTTTTATTCCATGATGACATAAAATAATTTTTTTCAATCCAAATAAAGAGATGTGATATTTGTGAATAAAACATCAAGCAATAAATGCATTTAAAAATTGTTGAAGTTTTAATTTAGTCTTTTTGTTCTGTTTTAAAGCTAAAATATCTAAAAACAATGATTGAGAAGCAACACTGTGTAAGTTATTACAACGTAACAGTAGTAGACTTCCATAGTTTTCCCATTTCTTCCTATTATGGAAGTCAATGGGGTCCATCAATTGACGAATTACCGACAATCTTCAAAGTATCATCTTTTGTTTTCAGCAGAAGAAAGAAACTCATCCAGGTTTGAAACAACTTGAGGCTGAGTAAATGACAGAATCTTAATATTTAAGTGAACTACTTTTAGTAGAATAGGATTTTACCAGTGTATTAACGACACAAACTCACCAGAATTCGAGCCTGTTCGGGTGTGAGTGTGTCTCCCTCTTTACACACTTCAAAATCCTTTATCAGCGTCACCACACCTGCACATGGATTGATATATTAGTGAACACTACTTTTTGTCCAATGCAATTTCAAGTATCACTTACTCCACTGATAATAGAGCATTTCAGATTTCAGTTACGGTTTATTTTCTTATTTATACAGTGGATAGTATAAGTGAACACACCCATGCTAAAGTTGACTAAAAAGAGTCAACTTAAAGTTGACTTAAATTCCCATGGAGGCAGCAGATTTTTTATTTTTAAAGGCCAGTTGTTTCATGGATCCACAATACTATGCATCCTGATAAATTTCCCTTGGCCTTTTGGAATTAAAAAAGCCCCACATCATCACATTCCCTTCACCACACCTAGAGATTGGCATGGTGTAATTTCATGTAGGCTAATAGCTGCTTTGATTTGCATTGAGAGAGATGATCTTATGGAAAGTGCCCCATGCCAATCTTTAGGTGTGGTGAAGGGAATGTGATGATGTGGGATATTTTAATTGCAAAGGCCAAGGGAACTTTATCAGGATGAATAGTATCCTGGATCCATGAAACAACTGGCCTTTTAACATAAAAATCTGCTGCCTCTATGGGAATTTAACATAGGGGTGTCCTGACTTACGCAACCTGTATTTTAAGGAAGAACATTTATTTATTTACGATACATTATTCATTTACAAAGAAAATTGGTGTCCTTAAAGGTTGGATTTTTCCTCATTTTTTAAATTAAGGCATTAACAGGGATTAAAGTGAAAAAAATTCTTCTGACTGAAATTTTTTTCAGGCCAAGTCATATTCCTTTAACTTTATTTAAATAGTCGAGACCAATAGCGTTTTAAGGGGAGATGTTTTAAACCGCTTTAATATTGCCAGTTTGCGTATTTTAAAAGCTATTTTAATCTATGTAAATTTTTTAATTAGCTTGACAAATAATCAACCATCTACATAACTTTTTAGTGCATATTTTAACTTATCTTATAAGACCAAACAATGCTAAATATATTAATATATAGTTTGTTCCATGGCAAATCGTTCTGGCTGAGGGCAAAGTGAAGTTTCATAACTTTATATATTTAGGCTATTTAACTTTGTAGCCTATTAGAGAGCTGACTAATGTTTGACTGAATTGTTTGCTTTATTGCTCATTGTATAGCTTCTTATAGCCTACCTATTAAGCTACTTATACTTTTATACTGGATATTGTTGATCATTAAAACTGACATTTAACAAAAAGACACAGGGTCGTGTAATGTTATATATTCTAAACTATTCTTTATATATTTTTTACTATGCATTCTCTTTACTGTTTGTGTACATGCATAATAAAATAAAACGATACAACCCTATCTCTGTTTGTTAAATGTCAGTTTTAATGATTAATAATGTTTCATATTTCTGAAATGAAAACAAAAATAAGCAGGGTTGTGTTTTATATTTCGTGTTGTTATATATATATGCAGTGAAGATAATCAATGTGCGTTGCCTGAACCACATTTGTGTGGCCATTAATATGTTTGTTTATGATAATATGTTCATTTATAAATGAAAAGAGGTGTTTTATATATATTTCGTTTGATTGTTGATGAAAAGAGGCAGAGTTGTATTTTATACCATATTTCGTTTTATTGTTGCCTAAAATATACATAAAGAGATAACCGGAGTAGCCAGAGCGAGCGGTTCCGTTTGCAGAATAACCGGACTCGCGTCCTCGTGAGTTGTTCTCCTGAGACGAACTTGGCAAGTCCGAAGTTTGCGTACTTGGTATTGAGAAACGGACGATATTGACCCGCGTTCTGTTTTCTATCATGCGCTGTGCACGTTTGCGATGATGTAATATGCACACAAACGTTGAGTTTGAAACCAGACCAGCGCTCGGATTCAGACTACAGTAAACCAGCTGTAGCCTGACAGGCACGTATCCAAAAAGATTAATTGAGTGGACACGGAGCAGTTTTTCCGTGAGCGGGAATTGAAAAGCCGGACTGGACCATAAGCGAAGTGATTACAGAATGCTTAGAGTGGAGAGAGGAACGTGCTTTCGCTCCAATCCAGGCTTTATCACATCCCCCTCAGCAGGGTGAATACACCTCGTCTTTCCTTAATTTAAGACCTATTCAAACTAAAATTAAGACATTTATCACACTATTTGAGAAATGAAAGCCTATTTACGGCCTTAAAATTATGAAAAGTGAATTTAGGACATTAAGGAACATAAGGACAGACGGGAACCCTGCATTTGACGGAAATCCGTCATAGACTCGCTGCAATTAATGGAAATCCATCGTAGCGACGGAGAACTTTAATCCCTGCATTAAGATCAATTTCCAAAAGATGATTTTTTATTCCTCTTTTTAGTCAACTTTAGCATGGGTGTGTTCACTTATGCTAGGCACTGTACATTAATGCATTCTGTCTTGTTATACAAAAACATTGCAATAATGAGTATGAATGTCAAAATGACATAATACCACCTCATACGCATGCTTTTTTACAGTCCACACAGTAGTTGCTAGTCTTGATGTGAAGGAATGGTTTACCTTTCTTCAGAGCTGTGGGAAGGCCGAGCTGTCTGAGCTGAGGCTCCATCGAGTGTGGAAACTGCTCCAGCGGACCCTCGTCCAGCGTCACTGCCATGGTCGCTACGCTTCCCGCTCGAGCGTAATCCATCTCTTTAAACTCACTGAAATATCTGTGCGGGAGAACAAACATGATATGAAAAGAAGAACACATGAGATCTTATTAGAAATCACTAAAAACACTAGCCAGTATTTCAGTCCATCTAGTTTTGAATTCATCAAGAAGCGGTTTATGCACAAGACTCATGAATTATGACAAAACACTGAGTTTCATTTAAGATCATCAAAGCATATTAACCGGTGTCCGAGGTTCATTACTTACTCTTGCACCTCGTCTTTGGTTTTGTTTGTGAACAAAACACCGACTTCCCCTCTGAGAAACCTGCTCAGCTGTACAACAAACCACAACATTCAATCAGTTATATACTGTATATTAGCCAATGTAGTAGAAAAACATTCATCATGTCTCAATTAAATCGCTGACGATGTGCACTGACATACTTTATGCAGATTATCTTTGTATTCGTCAGTCGGTCCTTTACCCAGCGCAATCATCATGACTTTGTTCTTACCGAAGAAGAACCTGAAACGCAAAACCCCAAATCAACATTAATCTCTTTTAAATAATGCATAGCAAATCAGCATCAGCATGAAGTGTGTGTGTGTACAGGTTAAGCTATACTTGTGAGGGTCAAATGTCCTCACTTACACAGTGAAATATTCTGACAACCAACTAGTGAAGACATTTTACTGGTCCACACTAGTTTAAAAGGCTTATAAATAAAAAATAAAAACACACACATATATATATATATATGTGTGGGGTGTGTGTATGCGCAACTGTGTGTAAGTGAGGGAGAGTGAGTGTGTGTGTGTGTGTGTGTGTGAGAGAGTGGGGTGTGTGTATACGCAACTGTGTGTAAGTGAGTGAGAGAGTGAGTGTGTGTGTGTGAGTGAGAGAGTGGGGTGTGTGTATACGCAACTGTGTGTAAGTGAGTGAGAGAGTGAGTGTGTGTGTGTGAGTGAGAGAGAGAGAGGGGTGTGTGTATGCGCAACTGTGTGTAAGTGAGAGAGTCAGTGTGTGTGTGTGTGTGTGTGTGTGTGTGTGTGTGTGTGTGTGTGAGAGAGAGGGGTGTGTGTATGCACAACTGTGTGTAAGTGAGTGAGAGAGTGAGTGTGTGTGTATGCGCAACTGTGTGTAAGTGAGAGAGTCAGTGTGTGAGAGAGAGAGAGAGTGGGGTGTGTGTATGCGCAACTGTGTGTAAGTGAGTGAGTGAGAGAGTGAGTGTGTGTGTGTGTGTGAGAGAGAGTGGGGTGTGTGTACGCGCAACTGTGTGTAAGTGAGTGAGTGACTGAGTATGTGAGAGAGTCAGTGTGTGTGTGTGTGTGTGTGTGTGTGTGTGTGTGTGTGTGTGTGTGTGTGTGTGTGTGTGTGTGTGTGTGTGTGTGTGTGTGTGTGTACCGGCTGTGTTTCCAGGCCGTCCTGATATCTTTCAGTTTGTTGTTTCTCATGTTCTCTACTGAGAACACAAACACGTATCTGTAGATATCTGCACATTTCCGCAGCTGATAAGGTGAGAAAAGGAAAAATGATTTTCATCAATCATAAAGCTATAACACTCATCAAATCTGGATGCAAAATGACATTAACGATGTGAATCTTTATACAGTCAGGTTTTCTTTCTCCATTGAAGCTGAAACATCTCAAAAGTCAAAACATGATGGATAACATGATCATCTGGTATTGCCATGGTACATACTTGTAGGATCACACAAATGAGCAACGAAAAGTCACACTAACCTCTTCAATCAAGTTTTGTTTGGATTCCAACCCCTTCTTGGTTGTTTTGGTTAAAGAAACTGTTAAAATAAAGCCACTATTAACGATAATGACATTAACACATTCAAACACACACAGCTGCTTCAATATGACAGTAATATAGATTACAGTTGAACCACACGCACTGAAGTATATGAGAAACAAGTAACGTTAACAAACATGAATTTATTTTAGTACTGTGCCAATTATAACGTTTATACGTTCCACTCTTTAACCCCGCCACGAACTACGGCTCGATTAATTGTAATATATGGTGTGTAAAGTTAATTAATAGTAAGTGATACAACATACTAAAACATTAAATTCATACCTTTCTTGTCTCTCTTGGATTTCGGCATGGTGCTCACGTTGTTTTCTTCTTCTCCTGCTGATCTTCCAGCGCTGCGCTTGACGGACAGTGAGGAATCACAGCGCCCACTAGTGGTGCTCACTACTACATCATGAACATTAATCAGATCTCTTCCAAACCAGCAGGAGGCGCACTCGAGTGGAACATTACAGTATTAAAAGACGCGTGCTGTAATAGACAGTAGATTTTAACAGCTTATTAGTCTCATTAAGATAGTTTCTGAAACTTTAAAGTTTACAGTTTTTATTGTAGCCTATGCAATTTTTAACTTTAGCCTATGTAGAGTACAAAACACCTTATTTTGCCACATTTTTAAAATAAGTACAAAAAGCACAATAACTAAATAATACAAAATAAATAAACAAATTAAACACAGACAGGGGTGTCCTGAAGTAACTAAACTTAATTAGGCTACTATACTTAAATATTATTTTGAGCATTTTTTACTCAAGTACTTTTATAGGGCAAGATATCCTCTGTTTCTTGAAATTAATTAATTTAAAAAAAAAAATTCACTTAAGCACTACTTAAATGTGTCAAATTCTGGCACTGCACCCATACTTTAACCTAATTATAATGTCTGTATTTTTCATTTCCCTGTCCACAACAAAACAGAATCAGCTGCTATTCAACATGGCATTAAAGCACCAGATCTCAGGCTGATCATTTCAACACGTCATGAATACACCTTTTCCCCAGACGCCTAAAACTCATTAGGAACTGCCTGTTTTTGTTATAGATTTATATGAGAAAAGATGGATTCACGTGGGCACTTAACACTTGAATGAAAGGATTTGTAGCAGACATGACTGCATTTCCAAAAACTTTGATTTTGCATACTTGTACTGTCTATTCAAAACAATTGCAAAAAATGCATATATGATCCTCATAAATCCATGGGTGTGTTTTCTGCACATGTTCAGATGTACATCAAGCCAGGGCAGGTTTAAGGTGTATGCTTGTGTAATAATGTCTGATTCTGCTCATCAATCAGTCATTTGGTGAAATGAAAGCATGCAAGCTTTGTGTTGCCACAACATGCAAAAGTGAAAAAGTCATCAACTCAACGCCTTCTTCTTCAGTGTGCTTCAACTTAAAACTTTCTACTTACAGTGTTAATTTATGAGTTTACCAAATAGCTAATTTAATCTAGAGTCTGCTTGGTCGTTAATATTATTGGTGGCATGAACTTTTCAACTCTGACTAATGAGTCGGAATTAATCACAAATTTACATTCACTGAACTGATTATGTTGTTGCAATGAGCAAGACGTAAAATGTTTATATATATATATACACACACACACACCGTTCAAAGGTTTTAGATTGATTATCAGTCAATCAATTAAACATTATCAACAATGTTGTACAATGTCTTTTTCAGGATTCTTTGATGAATAGAAATTAGCAAGGATGCAAGTGACATTAAAGACATTTATAATGTTAAAAAAGATTTCTATTTCAGATAAATGCTGTTATTTTGAGCTTTCTGTACATCAAAGATTGTACACAACTGTTTTAAACATTGTTAATAATCCTAAAGTTTCCTGAGCAGCAAATAAATCATCATATTATACTGATTTCTGAAGGATCACGTGACACTGAAGACTGGAGTAATGATGCTGAAAATTCAGTTTTGATGAATAAATTACATTTGGCAGATAGAACATTTAAATAACACAATTTTTTGTGCATCATATACCAATTTTTTAAATATAGGAAAATATATTAAATCTATTTTTTCTACATAATCAACCTTTTTTAATCAGTTATTTAATCAAATTCTTTGATTTCTTTGATTTTTTTCAATTTAGCCTATCTATTGCTTTCTTTTGTTTTATATCTTATTAAGAGAATTATCCTTCATTGCTTAAAGTGTATTTATGCTACTGCAAAAGCTCAATAACAAAAAATTGCCTACAAATACGTTTTATTATAATGTATTATTTATTATATTATTATAACAGTGCAAAACAACAACAGACAACTTTTTCAACTTCTTAACTTGATTGTAGGTGCTTTTGTGGGTCTTTTAAAATGGTGCGTCTTTGAAATCGGATTATAATAATAATATAGACTTACAGTATTAAGAACTAAAAAGTGTTGTAGTTTGTTGAGGGGGCGATATTTCCAAAGTCCTGCGCTCGCTCCTGTGTGCGCGAGTGCGCGCCTGCGCGTCCCGGGGTGTGTGTGTGTGTGTGTGTGTGTGTGTGTGTGGCGCTGGTGAGGGCGGAGAGTCCGCTGCGGATCTCCTTCTTTTAGGAGTGTGAAACTCGATCCCGTCGCGCCGGTAGCTATAAAACAGTCGCGCGATCACGGAGTCCACCGGAAGAGTCTGTGTGAATAATATCAGGGTGATCGGAGAGTTTGGAGTCCATTCTTGCGCTATTATCACTGAGATGAGTTGCAGATCTCCAGATGTCCCGGAGTTTCAGAAATGAGCTGACATACACACAGTGTGCTCCGATATTCCTCCCCGTTCCCATGGAGAACATGACGCGTCCTGGAAGGATAGACAGATAATGACAGGATTGCTTGTTTCTGCTCGATCGATGAGGGTTTTTTACGCATGAGAAGAACTGCATGGACACATCAGCTTCAGAGAGAATCTGAAGGATTTGAATTGAGGTAAAGCGCTCTGGTTCTGTATGAAAGCATGAGTTCTCTGTTGTTTGGAGAGGGGTTTCTGGGCGGTGTGGTGAGCGGTGCGCCATCGGACGCGGCGCCCAGAGCTCTGCGCAACGACCTGGGATCCAACATACATGTGCTCAAGACCCTCAACCTGAGGTTCCGCTGCTTCCTCGCCAAAGTCCATGAGCTGGAGAGAAGGAACAAACTCCTGGAGAGCCAGCTGAAGCAAGCCTCCAATCAGCCGAGGTACCCGGGCTTCTCCTTCACGCGTGAAGTGGCCGTTCAGACTGACTCTCAGGAGTCCAGACTTCCAGGCACCATCTGGAGTTACACGCATATCCTGAGACATGGGGAGCGTGTGAAGACTGTGCAGGGACCCGGAGTCTCCTGGACCCATCCGGACGGGGTCGGGGTCCAAATCGACACCATCACTCCAGAACTAAGAGCTTTGTATAACGTCCTGGCCAAAGTCAAGCGGGAGAGGGATGAGTACAAGAGAAAGTGAGTATACTGTGTTTACGGCATCATTTACTGATGCTTTGATTGAGTTGTGTGTTTGGGACAGTTCTGTAGGCCTGAATGAGCCTGCCGGTCAACGACTGATTCATTGCAGCAGAATTTCTTGGCAGGTGAACAGCATATATTGAAGGGCCCAGTTTTGTATGCAGGACAGCTGGACAGAGTCCATACAGGAAAAAAGATGCTGGTGTGTTTATATGGGAAATATTTCTGAGAAATGATTCATTAGCACTTTCATTAAGGATATATGCAATTGAGTGGATCTATGAGTTCTTTAAAGATGCAATCACATCATTTGTTTTGCATGTGACTGATTATTAAGGTGATCTTGTGAAGCCAGACAGAGACTTGACCGCTCTGGTGAAGTTCAGCACATTTGTTTTTCCATCTGTTCTGACAGCAGTGAGTGATTACTATTATACAGTCACCTCTAAATATACCAGTTTTTCTGGCAATGCTCAGCATCTAAAGTCCTCCTGCACATTTTGCAGCTGTCCTCAGAAATATGATACGAGAACCTCTTTATTACTGTTGCCCAGTGATTTACTTCATTGTTTCATTCATTCCAATAGGGTGCACAGAAATTCAGACTTGATAGGTTGTGAATCTCTCAAAACATTTGATGTCTGACTGTCAGAATCAAAAATAATTGCATACTGACGATAAGGCATACTTTTATGACCATTATGATATATTGCACTTTGACATAATTTTCATGAAAATCTCATTACTGTAATCATTCAAAAAAATTTATTTATGATTGACTGAACACTATTGATTTAAGATAAAACAGAAAAATAATTGAAATAAATGGAATGTAAAACAATAGGATGCATTACAGTAATGAGGTTAATTTTTTGCATTTACAGTAATGAAAAGTTGAGGGTAAAATGTGCTGAAAACTATGCTGCTAAAAAATTTTTTTTTAATGTTATTTGACTTTGCTAAACATAATTTCCTATTTTGTTCTAATGGTTTTGGAGTATAATAGGAGACAGACATGATGAAAGATTTCATGATTTGCATGCAGGCTTTGTAAATGAGATTACAGTTGGATGTTGAATGGGTTTTATAAATGCATGACTTCTGAATGACTTCAAACACTGTGACCTCAGAGGAGCCGCGTGAATACCAGTGTGTGTGTGTGTGTGTGTGTGTGTGTGTGTGTGTGTGTGTGTCCTCTTTGCCCAGGCATGTGCTGACTCACTAGTAAATACTGCTACCTTATCCTTCAGAAAATCTACAACAATGAGCTGAAAATGAAGGCGAGCAGAGAGGAAACGTGTGTATGAATCACATCCTGGTCCTCCTGTGAGTGATTCACAAGCCCTGTTTAACACTGTTGGTGTTGTGGGCTCGTCTTTGTCTGCGATGGCCATCATGACATCACACAGGAACCTCAAATGGGCCACAGACAAGTTAGGATATGAAATGACAATGTCTTTGTTTTTTTTTTGTTTAGAGATTCCTTTGTATGTTCTACAGGAAGTTTACCAACCATTTAGTCCATACGTGAAGACAAATGAAACTTCTTATAGTTATTATGCTATTTTAAAGGCTCCTAATTTTGTTTTGCAGGTCTCCTATAGGTTTACATGCATCAGAGGCCATAAAACACTTTCATTTTCTCATAATTATATTTAACAGCATCAGCTCTTTTCTCACAGTGTTCTCACACTCCTCTGATTGGTCAAATAGCACAGTATGTTGTGATTGATCTACTCTACTGTGATTGGTCGAATGGGCCAGTCTGTGTGATTGGTCTACTCTGCTCTGATTGGTCAAATGGCACAGTCTGTTGTGATTGGTGATCGGAAACGAAATGCCATATCTTGATTTCAGCTCCAGATCTTGTTTAGCACTTGATATGAACAGATGGCGTAATTTTTCCATATCATTTCCACAACGAGTCCTCATCCTTTTGAAGTGCATGCAAAGTGGATTTGCAGCGACTTCTCGACATGTCGACAACAAAAACAAACTGTTTGTGGGTCAAAGTAATAAGTTGACATAGTTCGCGAGCAGCCAATGAAGACCATAGGCTGACATTTGTACAAATCTTGAAAATGGCTAAAAGGCTGTTGTTTACTGGGTCTAGTAACACCCTAAATACATACTAAAAACCAGATGCTCATGTGAGCCAATAATGGCAGTAAATGCCTAGACTTGAGATATACTGATTGTAAATGCTCTCAGATTACACGTCCATTACAGCTAACCGCTTCAGTGTCTTCATGTCTCAGAGGAGTGTTAGTTAATGACGCGCAGACAATCATTAGTTTGATCATTCCCTTCCATCTGAATTAGTAGAATTAAAATAATTGTTCCTCTAAGTGCATAATTAATTGGCAACAAACAGAACATGCTTATTAACACATGAAATGATGTTAATGATGATGCATTAGGTGTCAGAAGACGATGCATGTGTGTTTTCTGTCCTGCTGATCGTATAAGGAGTGTGTTTATTTCTATATTAACAGGTTTCAGCGTTCTTATGTGTCTGTAGTTGTTCCTGCTTGAGATCTCCGAGTCTCACACTGCTTTGCTGACTGAAGTTCATTGCATGTGAACCACTGGTGTACATTACACCACACACATATCATTCGCTCAGTGTTTGCCTCAAAAATATCTTTTTAATAATAATAATATTTTATACTGAATACAGTATAGGGATTTTTCTCAGCAAATAGTGATGCATGCAATTATTTGCATCTACTTATTGGCATATTATGAAGTAAATTTGATTTTAAAATGTAACCGTTTGATATCTCCATTCCAGAGCATCAAGATTGAATTTGATAATCTCTGTGAAATTAGTTTCCTCTTGGTTTTCTGTCTAATTGAAATACTGGTGCTTCTGGTTATGTAATACTATTATGATTGTGCTCTTAGAAAAGTAATAGCACATGCATAATTTAAAGGTATATTTCCCACTGAAGTTGAATACTTAGTGAAATTAATATGAGCAATAGTATTAGTGATGCTTGACTGCAAACACTGTTACTAATCAACAATATGTTAGTTGTCTGTCTTTAGCCGGTACAAAAGCTTCTAAATATATTGTTTTTTATATACATTTCTCATAAAGAAAGTGCTTGTTGAATGAGACATTTACAATATTGCACCATTCAGAGAAAGAAGACGTTAGTGTCTTTGCACTGCGTGAAAATCCATGTGCAATGATTGGTCAAACCCGCTGAGTTTGTGAAGATTATTGATTTCCTAGACACCACTAAAACAATCTTTTCTTTATCATCAGTGCAGAAATGAAGAAATCATTGGGCTAGTTATAAAGGGAACTGACTGTTGTATCTGTGACTTTTAACTGGTAAATCTACAGCTTCTCTTGTGCTGTGAACAGCCGACAGCCCGCTGGATCCATAGCACAGATTTTGTGAGTGTGTGTGTGTGTGCATGTGCGTGTATGTGTGTGTGCGGATGAGGGTATGATAAAACTGCAGTCTGGTTCAACGTTCTGTCAGGACTTCTTTATGAAAACATACATTACCTCTTAAGAGAGATATAAATGTTGGGATCCGCATGCCGACATGTTACTCTCTCTCTCTATAGACTGTGTACGTTATGCATATATGCTGTAAACGTGCAATCCCCACTGACCTGCTTTATCTGCTGAAATGACTAGTATGTATGACATGCTGTATCCCACAATGCAGATCACTCGACTTGACCTTCCATTTCCAGTGTGATGAATGAACTGGAAGTGATTACATTTTCACTCATTATTTGATTAAACTGCTAGTCATTTTTATACCAAAAATTCAATATCAAAATGCAATAAAACTATATATTTTTTAAGATGATAACTGGGTATACACGCTACCATTCTAAACTTTGCGGTCAGTACGATAGTTTTTAAAGAAATTAATTCATTTATTCAGCGAGGGTGCATTAAATTGATCAAAGGTGACCGTAAAGAAATTTTTAATGTTACAAAAGATTTAAAATAAATGCTGAATCCTGATTCTTTTTTATCATGGTTTACACCCCAATCATCTTTACACAAAACTGAGAGGATGAAACGGCTGGTCTGAGCGCCTCCATCAGCACAGACTCTTCCTCGCGCATGAATAATTGAATCGCAGCTGGATTTAGCTTCAGTGCCGTGGATCAATGCAGGAGGTTTCATTTTTGGAGACTTTTCTTCCTCCTCTGCTGTTTAAAAATGAAAGCTCTAATTATCCGAATGCAGTGAAGCGGCTTCTCCTGAGGGACGTTGTTACTATAAACTTGCAGAACCAATTTACCTGGTAATTGCCAATATTAGTCTTTAGTGAATCTATCTATCTATCTATCTATCTATCTATCTATCTATCTATCTATCTATCTATCTATCTATCTATCTATCCCGATTACCAGCTAACCTTCTCCATCCACCCATCCATCCATCCACCCATCCATCCACCCATCCATCCATCCATCCACCCATCCATCCATCCATCCCTCCACCCATCCACCCATCCATCCATCCATCCACCCATCCATCCATCCACCCATCCCTCCACCCATCCACCCACCCACCCACCCATCCATTCACCCATCCATCCATCCATCCACCCATCCCTCCATCCATCCATCCACCCATCCATCCACCCATCCATCCATCCACCCATCCCTCCACCCATCCATTTTTCACCCATCCACCCATCCATCCACCCATCCATCCACCCATCCATCCATCCATCCACCCATCCATCCACCCATCCACCCACCCACCCATCCATCCATCCATCCACCCATCCACCCACCCATCCATCCATCCATCCACCCACCCATCCACCCATCCATCCATCCACCCACCCACCCACCAACCCATCAATCCATCCATCCATCCATCCACCCATCCATCCATCCACCCATCCATCCACCCACCCATCCATCCATCCACCCACCCACCCATCCATCCACCCATCCATCCACCCACCCACCCATCCATCCACCCACCCACCCACCCATCCATCCATCCATCCATCCACCCACCCATCCATCCACCCATCCACCCATCCCTATGCAGTGTGAGATGTAGTCATGTTTCAGTAATTATTCAATATTCAATATTATTCTTTAGTGAATCTATCTATCTATCTATATTTTTCTATCCCAATTACCAGCTAACCTTCTCCATCCATCCATCCATCCATCCATCCATCCGTATGCAGTGTGAGATGTAGTCATGTTTTAGTAATTTCCAATATTAGTCTTTAGTGAATCTATCTATCTATGTATCTGTGTATCTATGTATGTATCTATCTATCTATCTATCTATCTATCTATCTATCTATCTATCTATCCCAATTACCAGCTAACCTTCTCCATCCATCCATCCATCCATCCCTGTGAAGTGTGAGATGTAGTCATGTTTCAGTAATTTCCAATATTAGTCTTTAGTGAATCTATCTATCTATCTATCTATCTATCTATCTATCTATCTATCTATCTATCTATCTATATATCTATCTATCTATCTATCTATCTATCTATCTATCTATCTATTTATCTATCTATGTATCTATCCATCTATCTATCTATTTATCTATCCCAATTACCAGCTAACCTTCTCCATCCATCCATCCATCCATCCATCCATCCATCCGTATGCAGTGTGAGATGTAGTCATGTTTTAGTAATTTCCAATATTAGTCTTTAGTGAATCTATCAATCAATCTATCTATCTATCTATCTATCTATCTATCTATCTATCTATCTATCTATCTATCCCAATTACCAGCTAACCTTCTCCATCCATCCATCCATCCATCCATCCATCCATCCGTGTGCAGTGTGAGATGTAGTCATGTTTTAGTAATTTCCAATATTAGTCTTTAGTGAATCTATCAATCAATCAATCTATCTATCTATCTATCTATCTATCTATCTATCTATCTATCTATCTATCTATCTATCTATCTATCTATCTATCTATCTATCCCAATTACCAGCTAACCTTCTCCATCCATCCATCCATCCATCCATCCATCCATCCATCCGTGTGCAGTGTGAGATGTAGTCATGTTTCAGGGATGGTCAGCAGATTAAAAGAGCATTAAAGTTTGACAGACGTCTTCTCGTAGTCTCTCAGTCAGTGGTGAGATATCTCGATGCGTGTCCATCTCATGCTGATGGAATGGGTGTGTGAGGAGGTTTAGGGTGGGCCTTTCTCTGATTCAGACGGGCTGATCTCTGCCAGGCTCACACATGTCCAGTTTGAGTGTTAACATGACGACACAGGGCATGTGTCATCCGTGACGTGTTGTTCCCTGAGGTTTATGAACAGCCTGTGGAAGCAGCTCTGTAATCAAACGAATGATTCTGATCTCTTTTAGTACTTTTGTGGATGCGTAATTTTAAGGTATTGACACATTAATATAGAATTTAAAGAAGTGTGCATCTTTAGAAAACTATATTTAACATGTTGAAGATTAATGTACAGGCACAAAAGTCAGCATGTTAATTTCAAAACCTGTTGATTATTACATATGTTATTTGTATTAATATGAGCTGTAACCATATTAACAATATCATGGTCTTGATTAGCTGATAACACTTTATAATAAGTATAGTGTAATAAAGTATTTTCAAATAATTTGCAAATAGTTAATTAATAGTTTATAAACTGTAGTTATTATAATAATAGACTATATAGAAATAGTGAGTCCTTCATTCAATGTCACTGTAATTGTTAACAACTTATTAACTTATTATCTCACTTTAGATTAGGTCACGGAAAAAGGGAACTTGACATTAATTAAGTCCTTTAACCCAAACTTTATTAGACATTCATTGCATTATTATTAAGTGTTCATTAAAATGTTTACAAATAGGCCTACATTAAGCTCCAAAGTTAAACACAACCACTTATATAAATGGAAAGAATGAAACATGGAATAAAACATGGAAACCCTTTGTGTGTGTGTGTGTGTGTGTGTGTGTGTGTGTGTGTGTGTGTGTGTGTGTGTGTGTTGTGTGTGTGTGTGTGTGTGTGTGTGTGTGTGTGTGTGTGTGTGTGTGTGTGTGTGTGTGTGTGAAATGTATTTTAATGAACATTTTAATGAACACTAAAGCATTATCTAACTCTTTACATATGAGCTAATCAAACAATAATTTTTTAATTACAGTGACAATGAATGAAGATCTCACTATTTGTATATAGTCTATTAATGTATAACTACAGTTTATAAACTATTTATTAACTATAAACTATGATTTGTAAGTATTTTATTACACTATACTTACTATAAAGTGTTACCGATTAGCTTTTTTACTAAAAATGAATCACAACTGTGCAAATATCAAAGCATTTGCTGCACAATAACAACAGGGCTTTTATAGACCGCACTGGCACTTTAGTTCAAAGCCTTTTGCTAAATTCTGGGTGATTTAAAGATCTTTTTGTGAACTTTAATGCATTATCGACCATTTGCAACTCCACTTCTATAAAGAGAATTCGTTAGCACTGTTACTCTTGCACCAGTGACCGTTTTTTGGCACAATTGAGAAACCGTGGGTCAACTAGAGGATAAAGTTGTCTTGTATTTTAGGTGTTGCTAAAGCTGACAAAACAAACCTTTATATCACACCTTTATATCAAGTTATATCACAGTCCTATAAGTTATATCAGTCCTAACAAGCCTTTTGGTTTTTGGATCAAATATAGGTTTTTCCACCTATGATGAGGAGTGGCAATGAATAATACCGCCCTGAGCGTCAGCAGTGCAAGTTATCACACAGGAACGACCCGATTTAAGTGTTCTTGGCTGCAATAACAAGCTATTACCATCAATTAAGTGTACTTTCTCCAGAAGTTGTGATGGGAATTAACATGCAAAGTATTTTCTGGCCGCACCTTGTTTATGTTGAAGCCGTTGAGGTGTATTATGGTTGAGATGTGGAGTGTGACAGCTGGAGGCAGACGGGCACATGAGATGACAGGGATGTGAGATAATGAGTTTGTTTAGCGGGACGTCCCGGCACATTGCTGAACACGCTGGGTGCAATGAGGCTATCCGGGGGCCGACAGGAGACTGGATTAGTCCCGTCATCCGGCATCATTACAGCAAAACATCCTTAAAATTACATATTCAAATATATCAATATTGATATTACAATATATATATATATATATATATATATATTTATATATATATATATATATATATATATATATAAATAGCACATTGGTCCAACAATATGCACAAAAATGTAACATGAATGAGAAAATTAATCACTTTGTGACACGAGTTTGTGCAAAAATACAGTTGCATTGATACGCTTTTTTATATTTATCTATATTAATATCCTTATATGCATGATTATTAGATAATTTACATAGATAATTTGCATTGTTTTCCCTGCTGTCAGATTTTTTGAATACTTTTCTTTGAATACTTTTGAGCACAGATTTAGCCTAAGTTTGGTCTCTTTTTAAAGAAGACACTTGGCAGATTATTGCTGACGTGAAAAAAGTTATAGACATTTGTTGTTATTAAGAATGCACAAAAATACTATTTTAAAATTTTATATGAAATATATATTTAGCAAAACATGGTTTACTTTAAAACAGTGAGAAAATTAAAGCTATAAATCTAAGCAATTTAAAAAAGGGAGCTTTCTGTCAGATTTAGTTTGGCTGCAGTTCCAAACGCTTCCATTACTTGAAATTCATCTCCTGTTCATTTCCAAGGCGCTCATTTTTGACCATGAATGAACTATTCAAGGGTGACTATATTTTTCAAGACCATTTAACCTTTTTGAATCATGTCCATGATTTATTTATTTATTGTTCACACAGCAAGTGCCAAAACTTCTACCAAGTTTCATACCATTATGATAAAGAAAAAACGTAATATTTTTCAGTCAAAAACGACGAACAGCACCAGACGGTTAAAAAAAGACGAGTTCCTTTAATAAGTCATGCTTCAACTTTGTTTCACATGAAGTATGCCAACACAGGAGTGAGTTGCATTGAGCATTTGATCGGTTATGCATGATTATTTTAGTTAGTTGCATTGTTTTTCCTGCGATCAGAACAAACATGTGACCCGTAGGGCTTTGAACGGTTACTAACTACACTTCTGCTTCTCCAGCTGCTCAGATACTTTATGAGTGTTTCAGCTGTTGTATTAAATGTCCACACCTGTTTTCACACATGTCTGCTTACCTCAGTTTCCATCACTAAACCCACACGTGAGCCTCCAAATCCCTCATCATTTTGTGCCTCATGCCACTTTTTCTTTTTCTTTTTTTTTTATTCACACCCTAGTTTTTGGACTGAGCTTGTGTTGGGCGTCTTCTGCTCTCTTGAGGCTTTTCACACTGCAGTTAACCCTGGGTTAATGTCTTTTTAAATCCCATGTCAATACAGCCACAAGAGTGCCTGCATAACAGTGATTTTACCACAGATAAGAGATGAGTTATGAAATATGGAAACCTTATTAAATGTGTGTAAAACCACTGTTATGCATGTTTTCAAAAGGATGACTTTTTTTTTTTGGCAACAGTAATATGATTAGACATTGATGTTTAATAAATAGTTAATAATTTTAAAAAATGCAAAGATATGTAAAATGCCCAGGCATGCCCAGTGCACTTTTTGCACAAACTTAAAAATAAGCATCATTTTCTTAAAGCAATATTTACACACAAACACACACACGTTGTTTTTTATGTTTTGTTTACATAGAGATAATGATTTTTATACTGATGAAACTTTATATTCTATCCATTACAGAAAACTTTCTGCATTTGTAAATTTTTCATTTTGAATGATTTAAAAAAATGTCCCCAAAATGTAAAAAATGACTGGTGTTACTATCTTTGTGGGGACATTTTGGCCACAATGTAGGCTTTACCAGGATCACACACACGCATGCACACACATGCACACACACACACTCACGCACGCACGCGCGCGCACGCACGCACGCACGCACGCACACACACACACACACACTAACCAGTTTCCTAACCAGTTCTCAAGGGCCCGTTCAGACCCTGGTCTGTCCTCTGTGTGCTTCCGGTCAACCGTTACTGATACACTCAGAAATCATTTTGAAGTTATTTTCTCTCACTCTTTTTGCAGTGTTGCATTCAGGAAGAAGAGAGGCCTCATGGGAATATATGTATGTGTGAATATATATGAATGTATGTATTTATGAATGTGTGTGTGTGTGTGTGTGTGTGTGTGTGTGTGTGTGTGTGTGTGTGTGTGTGTGTGTGTGTGTGTGTGTGTGTGTGTGTGTGCGTGTTTTTGTGATTTGTGAGGACACATTATAATGACATGGGTATTACACTGGTATTACAACTTGAACGTGATTTATGAGGACATTTCATGAGTCCTCAAATTTCAAATGGCTTTAAAAACATACTAAGCAGTGTTTTATTAAAAATGTAAAAATGCAGAATGTCTCCTGTGACGGGTAGGTTTAGGGACAGGGGCAGTGTGTGTGTGTGTGACGGGTAGGTTTAGGGACAGGGGCAGTGTGTGTGTGTGTGTGTGTGTGTGTGTGTGTGTGTGTGTGTGTGTGTGTGTGTGTGTGTGTGTGTGTGTGTGACGGGTAGGTTTAGGGACAGGGGCAGTGTGTGTGTGTGTGTGTGTGTGTGTGTGTGTGTGTGTGTGTGTGTGTGTGTGTGTGTGTGTGTGTGACGGGTAGGTTTAGGGACAGGGACAGTGTAGGGGGATAGAATATACAGTTTGTCCAGTATAAAATCCATTATGCCTATGGAATGTCCTCACAAGGATAGCAAAACAAACCTGTGTGTGTGTGTGTGTGTCTGCGTGTGTGCATGTGTGCGTGCGTGTGTGTGTGCGTGTGTGTGTGTCATACTTCAACTTTCTGTTTCAGGAACTATGGCAACACGGAATTTAATTTGCAAAATCTCTGAAGATGTTTGTACGAGTCTTATGGACACTGTATCGTCCCTGATCTATCACTATTTCAGTGTTTCTTTTTCCAGTGCAATTTAATTAAGTGTAGAATAAACGGCAACCTGTATGACCTTTATATTCTGCACAACTATGTAAATGTTCTTTGGTTTTGCAACTGAATTTCCCTTTTCAATAACTTGCGATAATTATTTGGATTCACTTCAAGTGTGTGTGTCAGCCAGGGAATCTGCCTCGTCCTGCCCTAACTCCAGCACTCACTGGGATTCTTTTAAACAGGTCTAGTGGAAATAATTGTTGTGCTTGTTAAAGCAGGCTTCACAATTATTACGCTCATGTTGTTTGTTAAACCCTTTTATCCTAAGCATTAAACTTTGGCATGTAACTCAGACATAAATGAAAGGAATAGCCCAAACTTAATTCAATTACATTTTAAAAGATTAATCAATTTGTTCTATTTGATTACCATCATTTTTGATCATAAATTTGCTTTAAAGCACAGAATCCAGAAAATTAAGACAAAAGCACATTTTTTAACATAAAAGCAAATTTCATAGAGCCCTAATATTGTTAAAAATGCAATAAATTATTACATTCATTACAGCAATCTCAGGTTATTTCAACTATTACATGTTTGCAGTTTAAATAATTAAATTGATTAAACATCCTTTTAAATTACAAATTTTAGATTAACGTTTTAAATGGAATCCAGAAAATTGTGTTTGAATGTTCCGAATGAATTTCGAAAAAAATAAAAAGGATTTAATGGAGCCCTAAATGTGAGATAGATTCACTCTCAGTCTCTTCTGGAGGAAAAATCTGCTCACGACATGCAATAAACTCACATCGTGAAGAAGATGTTGCAGACTGTAAACGAAAGGCCCAATGAACGTGCCAGGGAAAGAGTATTAGTGATAAATCACGGTGTGTGTGTGTGTGTGTGTGTGTGTGTGTGTGTGTGTGTGTGTGTGTGTGTGTGTGTGTGTGTGTGTGTGTGTGTGTGTGTGTGCATGCGTGTGATTTATGAGTTTGATTATGGTCAGGCTGCTGTCCGCTCACACACACACACACACACTGAATGAGCACAGAAAGATGTGTTCCTTCTCTCCTGAGGATCTCAGGTTAATCATAGACTCATAAACTCTTCAAACAAACAAATCGCTGATTTCCTGCATTTGCTGCATTTTTTTTCTGCACATGCCGCAGTATTTCAGCGAAGATGAATCACTGGCCAACACACCTTTGAATAGATTAAGAAAAGTAGAATAAATTGTCACCGAAAAAAAAAAATGTCAGGGAACCGGTTGCAGTCCTTTAAGCATTTAAGCTGCACGCGATGTGCTCACATCCAAGATGTTTCCAGGGGTATAGAATAAACAGCAGAGATATAACAGCCATAACAAATGACTTTTATAGCCAGAAGATCTTCATTACTGTATGCAAACAGCTGGCCGTAAACATTTTCCCTCTCATATACAAGATATTAACATATCCCTCTGGAAGTGGTCAGTCCTCCTGGGATGTTAGTATTTATAAGTTTGGCCATGCATATTTTCCCCTCTATTTTCACTTCCCAACAAAGACAAGAAGCTTTTTAGAGCTAATGCAACACAAAAAGACCAAAAGATGCAGTATCATGCTTTATTTGTGCATTTTATCATTCTTGAGCTCCTGTAGAGAATGATGGGAAACGTTCGGTCACATGAGTCTGTCTTCATGAGTTTTATGTTCTGGCTGGTTTTGGCTCTGACAACATTCACATTTACAACCTATTTGAAGTTTCCTTCATTTGTGTACTACTTGTATTCCCCAACTAGGTCATCAGTCAGTAACTGATGATGTTCGAACAGCGATGAGATTAACTGAGGTGTTTTTGTGACACTGAATCATGTGTGCAGTGCATGATGGGACTCATTCATAAGGCATGCGGTCAGCAGCCAGATGTCTGCGATGAATTTGTCACACAAGGTTTCTCATCTGTTGCCATCTGTCCTTGTAAGGCCTATATTAGCCAGTCACCGGTCCAGCTGTCCTTATGGGGTTTGTTTGGGATGAACTACTTCTCTTATTGCTGTTATTCCTGTCTGACTCTGTCCAGATGAGATTAGGTTCAGTGTTGACTGGATTCAAATCATTCCTAGTTGCTCTAGATATAATTGTGGGTTTATGTGAAGTGAAAGTGAATAACCATTGTGTTATAGACGCTGGCTGATTGTCGCTCCTTTATGTTGAGATAAACTTTTCGTTTATATAAACGCCTGGAAAAAACATAATTTGCTACTTGCTGCTGTTGGTCATCAGGGGCGGGACATGTGCATTTCAGGACAAGCATTTGTACACGCCCCTGAGTGGCAGATGATCACTCTTTTGGGTCCGTGATTAGACGTTAAAGGTGCAGTGTGTGATTTTTAGCGGCATCTAGTGGTGAGGTTACGAATTGCAACCAACAAAAGTTACGGTGGCCGACAGGAGAATATGTCATCGTCTGAGACAGCAGAGAGTAGCAGTTCAGCAATGAGGTTTCTTTACAAGGATAAAATAAGAAATTATGTTTACTTAATTATTCCGTAAAACTATATGTTATTGTGAATATTATTGTTACTTGTTCATCATTGTGTCAGTGTTTTATTCGCTGAACTAAGCTTGCTTCCTTGCACGTAGAGCAACATAGTAACGAAACGCGTTTGTCCGTTTAGGGCCACTGTAGAAACATGTCAGTGCATTTCAATGTAAGGGAACCCGCGGTGTGTGTAGACAGAAACTGCTCATTCTAAGGTAATACAAATATAACGGTTCATTAAGTAAGGTCTTTATACACCACTGAAAACTTATTTTTCAAGGTAGTGAGGAAACGCGCTCTGTAGCGCTGTGTGTTCGCTGTCGGCTACGCTAGAAACATGACCACACAATATGTCGTCGACCTCCATAGAAGGGGGAGCCTGCGGTTATGGAGGTATAAATGTCTCATTCTAAGGTAATAAAAACATAACGGTTCATTATGCAAGGTCTTTATACAACACTGAAAGCATAGTTATGGATCTTATATTGCATTTCTGTCAATAGATCCTCAGAAATATTACACAATGCACCTTTAAAGACGGCACATTTTAAATGTACACTACCAATCAAAAGTTTGGGGTCTGTAAGATTTGTTTGAAAGAAATGTTTTGAAAGAAGTCTCTTTTTCTCACCACGGATGCAATTATTTGATCAAAAATAAAGTAAAACAGTAATATTGTGAAATATTATTACAATTCAAAATAACTGTTTTCTATCGTAATTTATTTTAAAATGTAATATATTAATGTGATCAGCATCATTACTCCAGTCTTCAGAAATCATTAAAAAAAATCTGGACTTTATGATGAATAGAAAGTTTAAAGAACAGCATTTATTTGAAATAGAAATCTTTTGTGACATTAAATGTCTTTACTGTCACTTTTTATCAATTTAATGTGTCCTTGCTGAATAAAATTATTTATATATCATTTAATATATATCAGCTGATAGTTAATTTAGTTAAATGTATTTTCATATAGATGACTTTAAAGTCAACAGACATGGACTAAAAATCACAAAACTAATTTTGAAGATCAAATACCTCATATCATGAGTCATATCTTGAACCTGATGGCAGACTGTTTTTGCTGCTGCAACACTGCAGTTTCTGTCAATGGGGAAAATAAAGCTTTGCATGAATGTGCACTGATATTAATACATATCCAATATCTCAGTGAAAAATGCATGCATCTTATAGTGGATGCTTTAATATCTCATCATATAGTGCAGTGGTTCTCAACTCCAGTCCTCGGGACCCACTGCTCTGCACATTTTGTATGTCTCCTTATGTAACACACCTGATTCAGATCACCAGCTCGTTAGGAGAGACTCTATGATCTGAACTGAGTGTGAACTGAGATAACAGAGACATACAAAATGTGCAGAGCAGCGGGTCCCGAGGACTGGAGTTGAGAACCACTGATATAGTGTATATATTGTTGAAATATTCATGAGATTACTTATATATTCTAATGACAGTAAGACTCTCTTTACCCTGTGAAGGGTCCAGACTGTCCATTGTGATCAGATTGTGTCCTTCTGTCCTCTGTATCAGTGGTGACGCCACCCTGCCTCCAGCAGGAAGTGATGCGCTGTGCTGTGCTGTGATTGGCTGATGCGGATGATGAACTCCAGAGACCTGCAGAGCTCTGCACCAGCGTGATTCACACACCAGCACTTTAGGAACAGCGTTCGATCACCATCAGTCCAGCCATAGTCTCCCATGCTCCAATCAGACACACACACACACACACACACACACACACACACACACACACACACACACACACACACACACACACACACACACACACACACACACACACACACACACACACACAGACACAGAGAGAGAGAGAGAGAGAGAGAGAGAAAATACAGTGACCAGCGGGAGATCAAATATCTTACTCAACGGAAAGGTTAGCAGGTTATTGGGTCAGATAGATAGATAGATAGATAGATAGATAGATAGATAGATAGATAGATAGATAGATAGATAGATAGATAGATAGATAGATAGATAGATAGATAGATAGATAGATAGATAGATAGATAGATAATTAAATTCATATTATTTTAATGCATCTAAAAAATCTTTTTAGTCAAACTTTTGAATGCCATTGTAAATAATTGTTCAGTGTTTGTAGTTTGCAGCAGTGAATGTGTGTGAACTTTTTAGGAGACAAACAACTTGTGTTTTGCCCATCTTCAGGAGGTGTCCTTGGTTTAAAGTGTGTGTTTTCTCCCACGGTTTCTGTGGCAACACTAAAGCAAAGGTCGACAGTGTATGTTTTGGGAAGGCGAGTGTTTAGCTGAAGTGTCTTTCTTTGTGTTTTATGTGCGTTCGAGAGCATGTGTGTGTGTGTCTATGGAGCAGTTTCCAGTTCAGTCACTTGAGATTATCAAGTGCCCTAATTAGTATGCTGACATCACATGTGTCTGTGTCCTTTATAGACGTGTGTCTCATTCAGCTGCACTCCAGCGTCACATTCATGAGGAGGGAAGTGAACTGTTTACTTCCCCGTAGTAACCAAGTGAATGTGATCAAGGCTCAATGCTGTATTTTCATGGTGATCTCAAGCGTTGCTGTAGCAACAGGGAGTGAGCCTCAGAAATGATTTGATTCCTTGCCGATAGAAGCCCTCTGGCGTGCAAAGTCCTTCTACATTCTGTTTACAAGTTTGATTAACTGCCTTTTCACAGCTGTCAATCATAATTTGCAGTTCTGTGAGCAGAAAATGCATGTAAGTAAGTAATGCTTTTAGTGCTTCAGAAGCTGTTCTCTGGGTTGTAGTTTCTTGTCTCCTGGTTTTAATTTACTTTACAGGATCCTATAAAGCAAACAGGGACCACATAATGAAATAATGTCATGTTTTATTGTATACTTTAAACAAGCATCTAAATCTCTATGCAAAACCAAATATATGTATTGTTAATATTATCAATATTATTAATAATCCTTGTTACACAATTATTAGCATATATATTCATATATATGTATTTATATTACAGATCAAAAGTTTGGGGCGGTATGATTTCTTTAGTGAATTTGAAAGAAGTCTCTTTTGCTGCATTTATTTGACCAAACATACAGTAAAAACAGTAATACTGTGAAATATAATTACAATTTAAAATATTAAAATATATATTAAACTAATCTATTCCTGTGATCAAAGCTGAATTTTCAGCATCATTACTCCAGTCTTCAGTGTCACACGATCCTTCAGAAATCATTCTAATATTATGATTTTCTGCTCAAGAAACATTCATTATCTTTGTTGAAATCAGCTTCATATTTTTGTGGAAACCATTATATATATTTTTCAGTATTCTTTGATGAATAGAAATAAATAAATTTTTGATAAATTTAAACTTTTTGATCAGTTCAATGCATCCTTGCTGAATTAAATGTCTTTAAGATATATTAAATATTATATATTAATATCAATCATGACAAGTCTCAGAATAGTTTTAGCATGTTACTGAATATGTTGTGTTGTTAATTTATGTGGTCTTGGACTTGCTACTGCTAACAGACAGGTTTTCTGTGAGCATGTAAGATCATAAATAGACATGCATAAATCCCGTAGCAGATTTAGGCAGGTGGAGCTGGGGAGGTGGGGAGTTTCAGAGGAACACACTGCAGGACTAGCTAACAGTAAACACTGAACCAGACTATTCAAATATTAAGCAAGCAATCTCATTGGCTGCAGGATCAGCCGAGGCCAATCAGCTTGTGCCATGTGGTAATCATGTGATTGTTAACAGATTGCATGTAAAGGACGATCAGCCTGCGCCCTCATGACTAAACTAGATGTATTTCTAATGGCATCCAGTTAATGTTTTCAGTGTTTCAGTGATCATCTGTAACATGAATAAGTTTAAAATCTATAATGACTCACATACATCCGCCCTTCGGGTCAGTTTGTGCTGGTTTTCCACTGTCAGTATTGGGTTACAGAGCAGCCCGTCCCAGACCCCAGGGGTGGGCGCACAGACCATAGACGCCAGCAGACCCGGGTCGAGGGGTTTA
Organism: Siphateles boraxobius; assembly: GCF_051911475.1. Classification (NCBI taxonomy): domain Eukaryota; kingdom Metazoa; phylum Chordata; class Actinopteri; order Cypriniformes; family Leuciscidae; genus Siphateles; species Siphateles boraxobius. The sequence goes on from NW_027509141.1 coordinate 34,611,875, forward strand.
CTGGAGGATTCCTGACCTGAAGGATCAATCACACTGAAATGGAGATGATGAGCACCTGTGTTTATGATCAGAGAATGAATGGCTATCACTGGGCAGGACTGCTTTATGTTATCACACTTGAATGCAACTTGCATTATTGGAAAAACACAAACGGGATCCAACCAAGTCAAGACTTTAAAGCGTGTTGTATAAGATCTAATCTAGCTTTCTAATAAAACTGGCATTGTAAACTATGAATATTACTAGCTCTGTGACTTTGAATGACTTATATTTCCCTGTTGTAAATCGCTTTGGTTAAAAGCATTGGAAAATGTAACTGTAACATGAAGCAAACTGATAATTGATGTTGTCACAGGTTTAGATATATTGCCATTGCCATTTTACCCTCTGGAGGCACATTCAGTGGGAGTTATTCTCTATATCAGTGTCAGTGTTTCTGAACTCCCTGAAAGTTGCAGTCTTGAGTTTCTTCCGGGAACAAACACGTCACAATATTCCTAATTTAAATAATTAATACGCAGAATAAAGGGGCGGGGCCTTGTTGAGTTAGTCAGTAGTGTGTTAAACTAGTGGTTATGGTAAGGGGCGGGACATTTCCCAAACACACTCGAAGCGCTTGACCAATCACAACACACTGCTCCAGCCGACCAATCAGAGCACAGTGTGCTTTTCAGAAGGAGGGGCTTCATCGAGACAGGAACTAAATAGAGCATTGCTGACAGACTGGGAAAAGAGGAGCTGCAACAATGGAGAAAATGAGGAAAATAATGTGTTTTTGAACATTCAAGCTTGAAAACCTGTTCAAGTAGAGCCCAAAAACAAAATCAAGACTTTTTTGTACTGCAAGCATTACATAAATTGAATCTGTTTTTGCACTGATGTCAGACATTTTTATTTGTTATGAATTATCTGATCTTATGGTTTGAGCCCATTAAGCTCCATTAAAACAAAATGAGGCTTTGACATTGTTGCCAGACTTGCCACAACAGGAAAGTTGTCATAATATAAAATAATGGTATTGATATGCACACCGTTACCATGATATAAAATGACTCAAAGTGTGATATAAGATTTGATTCATACCGTCCAGCCCTGTTATACTCATCAAAGGTGTGTCTGTGTGTTGCAGATGGGAAGAGGAGCTGTCGAGAAGAGAACAGATGGAGTCGATGGTGGAGACGCTGCAGGAGGTGAGATCACCTGTGCTGGAGTCGTCCAGACGCTCTCGCTGTGATACTAATTACATTTGCCGTTATATGACGTGTGTGTGTCACTTTACGACCCTGAAATCTTGCATGAGTGCACACATCCAGATATCATGATGCAGGTTAACATACTGGCATTATACAGGGAGACATAAAAATAAAGGTTCTTTACTAGCATCAACGGTTCCATAAAAAACCTTTAACATCAAGGAAGTCTTTCCATTCCACAAAAGGTTCTTAAGTGGGAAAATTTAAAAAAAGAAAATGGTTATTTTATGAACTGTTGACTGAAAGGTTCTGTGGGGAACCAAAAATGGTTCTTCTATAGCATCACTGTGAAACCCCCCTTTATTTTTAAAAATGTCTTTAACATGATTTTATAGCCCTATTAGCAGTGTTGTGCAAGTTACTTCCAAACGAATGTAGGAAGTACGGATGTAGCTTTAACCTAGTGTGTGTGTGTGTGACAATCTGGGTCAGGATGCATTTAAGCGTGTCTGTGTTTAAACATGACATCAGAACTGACCCGTTTCTACTGGACCGCCACATCAACAGCAGTGCTGCATCCCATGTCTCAAACGCCCCATATTCCCCAGAATCACACTGCAGGTGTGAGATCCGTCTTCTGCTGAAGCAGCGGGAAAATCAATAAATGGCTGCATCTGTTTGTATTGGATTATGGGTCAGCAAAAGCGCAGAGGAGAGAAACATCCCCGGAGAGCCCAAACATGCCCAGTTTTTCCAGTTCTGCCCTGAGCCGTATGGATTTCCTCTCCAACCTTCAGCCTCGGTGGGGATTTCATTAGACTGGAGAGTGTGTGTTGTGTTCAAGCTGGGGTGATTGTGCTTCAGGCCGTTTAACATGAACATCTGTAAGCTTGATTAATAAAGTGATGTGAATGCCTGTTGTAAGCTATCTAATAACAAAAACATGTCTATTTTATTAATTTAATTGAACTTCAAATGTGACAAATTATTTTATTAAATTTTTTCAAATGAATGATGTTGAACTTTCGGTTCATCAAAGAATCCATGTTTCATTGTTTCCACAAAAGGATTAAGCAGCAACTGTTTTCAATATTGATAATAATCAAAAATGTTTCTTGAGCAGGAAATCATCATATTATACTGATTTCTGAAGGATCATGTGACACTGAAGACTGGAGTAATGATGCTGAAAATTCTGCTTTGATCACAGGAATAAATTACATTTTAATATATATTCAGAAAATTAAAGTTATTTTAAATTGTAATAATATTACACAATATTTCTGTTGCTACTGTATTTTTGATCAAATAAAAAATTGGTTTTAATGCTTTTAATCTTTGTCAATGGAGATGAATTTTGTCACAGTATGTAGAAGCGGCTAACTAGACCAAACTAACGAGCTAAAGCTAAACCCAGAGCGAACTGTCATCACACACAAGCTGTTTAATGTTTTCTTATGTTGCTTTGCTTTTGTCTGTGTGTGTTCAGAACGTAAGCGAGTCTGAAGCCGTTCAGGACGAGTTGAGCGAGAAGGTTGAAAGACTGAAAGCTGAACTGGTGGTCTTCAAGAGCCTCATGAGCGATGTGAGTATTTACACACAGAAAGTATCTTCTGGTAAGGTTATAAACAAACGTTCTTCCAGTAACGTTCGTTTAATAATGTTCTCAAAACATCAGATGGAATGTTTTGTATGATATGTTTCAGTTTAATTTTTTTTTTAAATGTTTCAGAAAACAAGAACAAGATTTAAAATATATATATATAATAATAATTCAAAACAACGTTTATAACTTTCAGAGCATTTGGAAAAAAAGTGGAGGAAAAAAAACTTATTTTTTTATACCTTAATGGGAATGTTAGCAAAATATTCTTGGAACATTTTTTAAATCATTTTAAGTTTCACAAAGTTCAGTGTAATTATTTTGTTTTATCACATCATCAGATCCCTGTTTGCAGTCCAAATAAATATGAATATTTCATGTGGATGTTGTTTTCACTACGTTTGATAAGAATCTCAATCAGGTCTTTATTAGTTTAATTCCGAAGTTAACCCAGTGACTGGTTGTTTTCCACGATTTCTGTTTCATGACAGCAGAGAAACAGAAACACACTCTGCTTTATTTGGCTCTTTCCCCCTGCGGCAGACAAACACACACATGCCCACACATTGTCATTGTTTAAGTGTCAAACATATACACACCTTCAGTTTATACCAGCTGATCTGGATGGTGAGGAATGAATAAACCGTTTATCCTGGATTTACGGGTTAACGGGTTAAACTTCGCTCTCGGATTGCCTCTTCTGTCAGCTAGTCATTCACACGAGTGTCACCGTGTGCCCGTAAATATTAGAAATAGATTTGGCGCAATAAAAACTGAACTGAAATCTGTATTTATTATAAAGGCTGGCGGGCGATGCCGCACTAGAGCCGTAGAGAACCGGAGGAAAATCCTGGACCTGAAAGTAAGAGAGAATGCAAGACATGATCTGTGTTTAATAAAGGAAAACAATTGCTTTGACTCGTTTCATTTGCATCTGTTTCTTGCACTCTGTGTGTTGTGTTTTTAATGAACAAACCACACACAGAGAGACGGATGTCTAAATAGCATTAGTTCACCATCTGCGGTTTGGTGCTTTGCCTTTTCCTCTTCTAATACACAATAAATGAGTCAGAGCAATTGTTTCCCATGAGGCCTTTAGGTGAAATGAACTGCTGCAGTTTGTTGCGTGCCTGTGGATTCACCACAAGACTAACTTGTTGGTCTTAGCATCTATGTGCAATGACATTGATTTATGACTGATGTAATTTACATTCAGCATGAGATGACAGTGATTTGAAGTGATCCTGTGGCATAGTGTGTTTTTAAGAGAATGAGTTTCTTGGTTTGAATCAGCTTATTCACCTGCAGCTAAATATGATTATCAATGAATACTGTTCCTTTTGCTCTCAGTTCAGTTATTTATATGCGACAACTGCATTTTCCAACCCGATTCACTCCCGAAAAAAGAGATTTCATGAATGCAGTGTGTAGTAGAGAATCAAACTGAACAATCAGTTCTTAATGCAATGTGTATTTTGTTATTTATTTTGGCATTATAATGTTATTATTTTGTATGTAATTTATTTGAATAAATTTTGAAATAGATATGTTTAGTCTTTATTTAAAAAAAAAAGATATTTATTCATTTATTTTTTTGTAAAGGTAATAAAATATATTTTTATTTTAAACATTTCTTTTTTTAAAATATATTTTTCTTAAAAAATAACAGCCTAATATTAACATTTATTTTTAAAATAAATAAGTACAAATTATACAAATTATAAATTTGAACTAATTTGCTCATCGATTGGACCATCTTTAATAATTAAATAATGTAATTTATGGTTACAACGGAAGTGTATTTATTTTCTGAAGGGATAGTTCACCCATCATTTACTCACCCTCATGTTGTTCCAAACCCGTATGAGTTTCTTTCTTCTGTTGAACAAAAAAGATATTTTAAAGAAAGTTGGTAATCAAACAGTTGACGGCACACATTGATTTCCATAGAATTTTTTTTCTAATTATGAAAGTGAATTGAATGGGTGCCGTCAACTGTCTGATTACCAAGATTCTTTAAAATATCTTCTTTTGTGTTCTCTTTGAGGGTAAGTAGTGAAAACATTTTCATTTTTGGATGAACTATCTCTTTACTTGTTCACACATGCAGAATGTGGTTCACTATATGGACAACTGGAGTGTCACACCTGTTAATAAATGCGGCTGTCAAATCAAATACTGACTGTATTTAGCCCATGTCAACATGGCAAAACTTTGCAGTGTGCAAGTGGCCTATGTGTAAATATAGAGGCATGGGAGTGAGAATAAAACGACGATTGCTTTTTTAAAGCTACAGACATTTATAGGCAATTGTTTGGAGATACATTGTGACTAAGCACAAATCTAATGGCATTGCAAATGTCATTCTTGTTTCTCCAGCATCATAATTGTTTGTACACCAATAGTTTTCTTATTTTCTAACACGTCTTGAATCTTTGTTTAGCAAATGTCCGACCTCGACTCCAAGATTCAGGAGAAAGCCATGAAGGTGGACATGGACATCTGCAGGAGAATCGACATCACGGCCAAACTGTGTGACGTGGCTCAGCAGAGGAACTCAGAGGACATGTCCAAGATGTTCAACATCAGTCCTTCCAGAGCACCAGCAGACAGGGTGGGTAACACACACACACACAGATCGCAGAGGAAAACTGCTGAGGAAGGATCTTCACTGCAGTGCACACACAAGGTTGTCATACTGCATTGCTGCCAAACAATAGGTTACTATCGTAACCCCGGTTCTCTGAAACATCGAGTGGAGAGATCCACCTATGGGAAGGGCATCCGTACCTGACCTCTGCAGAAGCATCCAATTGCACCAAGTCTGGCTAGACAGACAGAAGCGCGCAGCCAATGCCAGGTGAGGCCACACCCCCTCACCTAAGGGCATATAACATCTGGGCGCGCTGCTATTCCTCAGTAAGTATATTCGCTTCTCGTGCAGCAAGCGGGGCAAAGCTGGTGGATCTCTCCACTCGATGTTTCAGAGAACCGGGGTTACGATAGTAACCTATTGTTCTCTTTCATCATCTCGTGTTCGAGATCCACCTATGGGAGAGACATGGACAGCTCCCCGATTGCCCAATACACTCACAGTGAGGTTCTGAAAGCCAGAGAAAGACGGTCACCCCGGGGAGGCGGTGCCTGACACGTCCATTAATCATGAACCTGCAAAGGTGACGCCACACCGACTGCTGTGGACACGCAGGACATGAAGCATGCATGAGACACATACATGAAAGTACCCCCAACCCACCAAGGCACATAAACTAAACCCATAACGGGAAGTAAATGTTTGGTGGCAAGAATGAACATGACCAGCCGGGCCATTCACTCTTATTGGTTTCAACAGGGTACAGGGAAGAGCTAAGAAGACCCAACCCCTAAAACCGAATGTGCTACCGAGGTTCTGGTGACATCCAGCCGGTAGTAACGCACAAAGGTATGAGGAGAAGCCCAACTGGCAGCGGAGCAGATGTCCTGCAGTGACACTCCCCTAAACAAAGCCCAAGAGGCGGCTAAGCCCCTTGTGGAATGAGCTCTGATGCCCCTTGGGGGCTGCACTCCCTTTGCTTCATAAGCCATAGTTATAGCGCCCACAACCCAATGTGAGAGGCGTTGCTTCGATATGGGACTCCCTCTGTGCGGAGGGGCCCATGAAACAAAGAGCTGGTCGCTCTTCCGGAAAGCGCTGGTCCTGGTCATATAAGCCTGTAAAGCACGGACTGGACACAGAGCATTCAGCCTCTGATCCTCCAGAGAGGTAAAAGGTGGAGGGTGAAAAGCGGACAGCTCCAACACCTCCGAAGTGAACGCAGGGAAGCACTTCGGCATGAAGGCCGGGTTAGGCTTAAGGGAAACCTTATCTCCACTGAGGGAGAACTTAGTGCACGAGGGGTGAACCGAGAGTGCATGTAGCTCACTGACACGTTTGGCAGATGCCAAGGCCAAGAGCAAAGCTGTCTTGAAGGACAGCAGCTTAAGGGAAATACTCCCCAGGGGCTCAAAAGGATGTTGAGACAGTGCTTCCAGCACCATGGAGAGGTCCCATTCCGGAACAGTTCTCCTGATGACTGGCAACGAGCGGCGTGCACCCTTCATGAATCTGCGGATTAGAGGGTGCTGCCCGACAGTAGAGCCCTCAAAACCCACATGACAGGCTGAAATCGCAGCCAAATAGACCTTAATGGTGGAAAAAGACCTCCCTTTTTCCATGAGGTCCTGAAGGAAACACAAAATATCAGGAACTGAGCACTGATAAGATGTGAGACCGCTCCCATCGCACCACCCTTCGAACACGTGCCACTTACAGCCATATAAGGACCGTGTAGAGACGGCCCTGGCATTCTGAATAGTGGCGACCACACGCGGCGAAAGCCCAAGTGCGTTCAGGTTCGTCCTCTCACGGGCCAGGCCCAGAGAGCCACCCTGTCCGGGTGGGGGTGGTAAATCTCCCCGTTGGCTTGGGACAATAGATCCGTGCGAACGGGAAGGCGCCACGGCTCGGCGTATAACAGAGGAATTATCTCCGCCAGCCATGGTGCCTTGGGCCACCTGGGTGCTATCAGAATGAGAGACAGGCCCTGCTCTCTCACCCTGGCCAATGAGGGAATTATCAGGCACAGGGGAGGAAAAGCATACAGGAGCACTCTGGGCCATGGGTGGGCCAGTGCGTCTACCCCGAGGGGCGCGTCCATGTCCCTTAGAGAGAAGAACATAGGACAATGGTAGTTTTCGCGCGAGGCGAATAGATCTACGCTCGCCCGTCCGAATCTCATCCATAGCATTTCCACTATCTGAGGGTGAAGACGCCAATCTCCGTAGATTGGGTTTCCCCTTGATAGCAGATCCGCACCTCTGTTCAGAATGCCCGGAACGTGAGTTGCGCGTAACGACAGGAAAACCCGTCTGCTCCACACCAAAAGCTTGTAAGCTAGAGCGTGGAGTTTCGACGAGCGCATGCCGCCCTGACGGTTGATATAAGCCACAGCCGTGGTATTGTCGCACCGTACTAGAACGTGATGTCCCTGCAGGCGAGGCAGAAAATGATTCAGAGCTTTCCAAATGGTTAAAAGCTCTAAATAGTTTATGTGCGCTGAACGTAGTCTGTTTGGCCACAGACCGTTCACCGTTCTGCCCTCCTGGGTGGCACCCCAGCCTGTCAAGGACGCATCTGTCGTCACAACTTTCCGCATCGTAACCGCCCCCAGAGGGGTTCCCCGTGCGTAAAAGTTCTCGCTCTCCCAGTGGCGCAAGGTCGCCGAGCAGGCGCGTGTCACTGTTACCGAGCGGCAAAGGTCGCGAATCGGGCTGAAATGTAGTGACAAGACCCATTTCATGAACGCCCTCATCCTCAGAAGTCCCAATGGCACAACTTGGGTGGATGAAGCCATGAGACCCTGTAGCCTGAGACATGTGCGATATTGCACTTTCGCCCCTTCTCTGAACTGCGTCAGACAGTTCATCAGAGAGCGAACGCGCTCTTGAGAGAGGCGCGCTCGCATGGAGACCGAATTCAACTCCAAGCCCAAGAAAATGACATTCTGACTGGGCGTGAAATTGCTCTTGCTCACATTCACTTGAAACCCGAGCGATGTGATGTGCGCGAGCACACGGTCGGTGTCCTGCAACACCTTCTCCTTTGATTCGGCTATGATGAGCCAATCGTCTATATAAGTCAGGATTCTCAGACCTGATATTCTCAGAGGTGCTAAGCCCGCCTCCGCGCACAGACAGAAAGACCGGGGACTCAAACTGAGTCCAAACGGAAGAACTGTGAATTCGTAACATATGCCCTGGTAGGCGAAACGAAGAAACTTCCTGTGCGGAGGATAGATGCTTATGTGAAAGAAAGCATCTTTCAGATCGACTGATGTGAACCAGTCGTTCTGTTTTATGGCACGGGCGAGTGCGCCTTGTGTCAGCATTCTGAAATTGTATTTCCTCAAATGTTTGTTCAACACTCGAAGGTCCAAGATAGGGCGGAGAGAGCCGCCTTTTTTCGGGACCAGAAAATAACGGGAATAAAAACCCTGGTTCATCAGATTGGGAGGTACCACCTGAATCGCTCCCTTGTTTAAGAGAGATGAAATTTCCTCTTTCAGAATGTGAGAGGCGTTCTCTTCCGTGTGAGAAAAGAGAATGCCGTTGAAATGCGGGGGTTTTACTGCGAATTGCAATCTGTAACCCTGCATTACTGTACGCATCACCCACTCGGGAGCTGAAACGGTTCGCCAAGCCGCTTCGTGACTCGCGAGAGCTCCCGCTCGGGCCAGAGCGGAGCTGTGTGAGACCGACAGGTTTATTTGTGATGCAATGGCGCCATCTAGTGGGTACACTAGAGGCGACATGCAGGGGTTCGGAGGGATTTCCTCTCTCTGCAGTGAGATGAATTCTCTCTGCGGAGAGAGGTTTTCCCGCCGAAACGAATTCATTTGATTCGTATTTTTTTGTGTTTTGTGTTGGGCAAACACTGGGGCCGAAGCCTTTATTGAGAGAGTGAGGGGAACAGAGTGTGGGCAGTGTGGTGTCACTGAGCTTAAACTTTCCCTTACAAAGGGCCCCCTGAACGTGGGGGGAAAACACACATCTCTCGAACACACGAGCTGGGCAGTCTCGTTTACACACGGAGAGCTGACCCATCCGCGGGACCCCCTGGGTTTTTTGGACGGGGGTCCTAGAAGAGGAGGGGAGTCCGAAGGGCTTGCGGCCCGTGAACATGGACTCGAAGCCCCCATCGGCTGAACATCAGGCAGGCCGCTTGCGTTTCGAGTCGGTGGGGTTGGAATTCGCAGGTCTCCCGGCCGCGGCCGCGGCGGGAGCGGGCTTACCCCAGTGCTTGTGTGTAGGTGCTGGGTTATGTTGCCGAGGGGGTGGTTTGTTGCGGGGCTTTTCTCTGCCCTGATGAAACTGTCGTCCCGTGGCCGGTGGGTTAGGCAAACGCACAGGGGGCGCCTGGCGTGGGACTGACTTCCTAGGAAGGCAAAGTTTGAAGGCCTCATCCTCCTTTCTCTTATCGTCACACCGTTGTTGCATCAGTGCGACGGCGGGGCCGAAGAGAGCCCGGCCGGGCTCCACCGGCGCGCCCGCGATGCGCCGTTTCTCACTGTCAGGGAGTCCCGACAGGTTCAGCCAGAGCGCGCGCTCTCCGACCACGGAAAGCGCCATGGAGCGCCCGCAAGCTTGGACGGCCTGCCGAGCGTTACGGAGGACGAGGTCGTTCACCGTTAGGATCTCCTTCCACAGGGTTTCAGAAGGATTTCCCTTTTCCAATTGTTGCCCTAACTCTTCAAGGATCTCCGCCTGGTAGGCGGAGAGGAGCGAAGAAACGTTAAGGGCCCTGACAGCCACGGCCGAGGACTTATAAGCTGCCTGGTGAACGGAGGCAGCAAAACGGTCCATCTTGTTGGGCAAGACCGGCTTGGGGGGAGCGAGCAGCCCGCCCTGAGCGGGGTTAAGGTGCCTGGCGATGGAAGGTTCGACGGTGGGAGGTTCGCCCATACCGTGCGCCGCCATGTCCTTAACCTCGAGTCCCGTGAGACCGTGTTTGAAGTCGAGCGGGTCGCTCCAATAATTTCTCATGTGCTTCGCGCACGCCGGGAGGATGGGGAAGAGTTGTTTCCTCGGGCCGGGAGGGGGTCCCAGCACTTTCCCATCATAAATATCCCTCTCCTGGTCGGTGGCGCTCTGCGGTGCCGGCCATTCGATGTTGAGACGAGCGGCCGCTCGCTCACACACTTCCAGGAGGATGGCTTGAGGCAGAACCGCGTGGGCCGTAGCCTGGGGAACACCAGAGGGCGGGATGGCCTCCTCGTCCTCTGAAACCCCAAGAATGGCCGCATCCTCCTCTTCGCCAGAACCGGGCAGGTCGTGGACGAGAGTGAGGTTGTCCCCGAAGATGTCCTCCTCGGGGAAGGCGGGATTGGGCTGGTCAGCCCAGACGAGAGACGTTGCGCCCCGGGAGGCCCCCGGTAGCGCGTCGTCATCACCGTGTCCCCCGTCCGAGTCAGAAGGGCTGAGCCCGGTGCACTGTGTCACTGCCACCTTAAGACGGCGTTTTAGCAGCTTCCTAGGCAGCAAGAGGCAGAAACTGCAATTCTCCGGGTTTTCAAGGGCTTCCCGAGCGTGCTTAAGACCCAAACAGACCACGCAAAGCTGATGAAGATCCTTAGCTGCGATGAGGGCACCACACGCGGCCGGGCAGGCCCGTGACATGCTATCCCCTGGAGAGGCTGCAGGCTTAGACAGTGACATACCAGCGAAGAAAACGGAGAAATCCGTGGCGGGCAGCCGTGAGGAGAAACGGTGAAAATAGCGAGAGCGTGGGCGGCTCCGAATGCAAAGCAGCAGTAGTTGAAAAATAAACAACTGTCACGTCCGGCGGAGGCTGATCTGGTCGATATGTCCTCCTGAAGACACGAGGTGAGCAGTGTAAAAATCCAACCGAGCTGTGAGATGCAGAGATCGCGAGAAGCGAATGTCAACTGAGGAATAGCAGCGCGCCCAGATGTTATATGCCCTTAGGTGAGGGGGTGTGGCCTCACCTGGCATTGGCTGCGCGCTTCTGTCTGTCTAGCCAGACTTGGTGCAATTGGATGCTTCTGCAGAGGTCAGGTACGGATGCCCTTCCCATAGGTGGATCTCGAACACGAGATGATGAAAGAGAACCCACACTATATGTCCATGGCTTTTAATATGCCTGTAATATTTTTGGTCTCAGGCGGCTGTTGCATGCAGAAAGAAGGAGAAGAAGCAGGTCTCGGATGAGGAAAGCTCAGAGATGGATGCTGATCCCAGCACTTCAGAGGAAGACGTCCCCTTTAACATCACTGACGAGATGAAACGCATGTTCAACCAGCTGTGAGTCCAGATTCTGCTCAGACTGCAGTCAGATATGCGGGATTGAGATTGTTTCATGCTGTACTCTGTCTCCATCGAGTGGTGATGATAGGAAGTGCAGATGAACAAAATCAATGGGGGGGGGGGGGGGGGGTTGCTCTTTTTCCATGCATTTGCAGTGAACGGGGAATGAGGTTTTCAACTTTTGTTCCAAGTAAAGCTTGTATCTCTGTTTCTGTTTGAGCATCTGATTCTTACTCCTGTTAAGAGCTTCTTCTACTTTTGCAGCAATTTTCTACAGCATTTTATTTGCTGAATTCGATTTTTGCATGACTAAAATGACTAAAGAAATCAAATGATGTTCAGGTGGAGTGCTTCTTTAAATTCACCTGTTCACACTAAAGTCACATTGCAAAACAACAGACCTAGCTAACAATGTGTTCAAAACTTCTAGTTTTTTCATGGGTACGTTAAAAACATTCCAAGAACAAAGTATAAAACCTCTTGAGAAGATTTTTAAAGACCAGTGGCCGCTTGCATGAACGGCTAAGAGACTAGTCTTAAAAGTTATTTTTCAGGACTGTTCCTAACTTTTTAAAGTCAGTTACATAAAAAGGTAGATAAGTCTTTTTTGAATTGGATAAGTAAGAGGGATTACCTCTTATCTCTAACTTCTAGTTAATCAAACTGGGTTTTAAAGGGATAGTTCACCCAAAAATGAAAATTCTCTGTCAGTATTTACTCTCCTTCATGTTGTTCAACCCGTTGTTCTTCAGAACACGAATTTAAAATATTTTTGATTAAATCTGAGAGCTGGATCACTCCTCCATAGGCTTCTAAGGGATTGAAACTTGTTCCCTGAAAAGTTTTTAAAGACATTGTTAAAATAGTCCAAGTGACTACAGTGGCTCAATCTTAAGTTTATCAAGCGACGAGAATACTTTTTGTGTGCAAAACCCCCTCAAAATAACTTCAACTAATAATTTCCTTCTCTGTGTGGCGTTTGGGGGGGTTTTGCGCACAAAAAGTATTCTCGTCGTTTGATAAACTTAAAGGAGAACTCCGGCGCAAAATGAACCTGGGGTGTAATAACACATTGGTACCGAGTCGACTGTTCTCTGGGATTCGTTTTCATGATAATCGAGTGTAAAGGGTTTTATCTCTAAAAACTGTTTAGCTTATAACGCTAGTATATGGGTCATATAATAAGTAAAAAGAGATCGCTAGTTAATATCACTTGGTGACTTGCAATCTCACAGTTCAGCTCACTTAGCACAGCGTTACTGGTTCAACTGGTCGAGACTGTTTCCCAACGATGGCTCCGCGATGGTAATGTCTTTATAAAGTATATTATTATTAAACTGTCTGTACACGTACAAAGTTCTCAGTGCTTCGGTTTGTATGTAAAGAACCCTCATTAAGCTGCCGTGTTAGTGTGGGGCTATTTTGAGCCTTTTTAGTGGTATTAACTAACAATCTCTTTTTACTTATT